>NW_026920308.1:0-17192 GCF_032062105.1 Saccostrea cuccullata
TTCAGCTTTAAAAAGCTATTGCATCGTAGGAATCAAGCTGCAAGACACAAGTTTTCTGAAGCTGATATTAATAAGATGTTTGAGTTTCTGATTGAAAATATCTATGTGATTTTTGGTGACTAGATTTTCCAACAATCTATTGGCATGGAATACCTATGGGTACCAATTGCACCCTTTGTTAGCTGACCTATTTTCGTATTCATACGAGGTAGATTTTTATTATTTATGCAATAGAATGTCTGTTAATACATGTATATTCACACTATTGAAACCTTCAAGTCATAGTTCTCTTATCATAGCTATCGTATAAATGAATTTAACACTTACTGTTCTGAGAAAGTATCTAAATGACAAATCCTAAATAGTATATAATGAAGTATATCCAACTTTAAGCAGAAAAATTTAAAAACCAGAAGTCTCTGTCGAGACTGAAGCTCTACTGGTTTGTACTTATAATAAAGAAAGAGAAAAGTAGCAGTTGGGATATAAAACTTTACAAAAGCAATAAATAGAATAATGAGAAAAACCAATACACAGAATTATGTATCTTAGTGTAGTGTACTTGTGTGCCAAGTTATATTGAAATCAGACCAAAACTGTAGGAGGAGTAGCATTTTAAATGTATTTCAAAGAAATTTCTTTTATAAGTAACAATGACAACACCGTTCTTTGAAATCAAAAAGCGATACACAGAATTATGTACCTTAGTGTAGTCTACTTGTGTGCCAAGTTATAATAAAATCAAACCAAAACTGTAGGAGGAGTAGCATTTTGAAAGTATTTTTTTTAAATTCTATTTTTAGTAACAATGGCAACATCGTTCATCGAAATCCAAAACCGCTATATAGAATTATGTATCTTTGTGTTGTCTACTTGTGTGCCAAGTTATATTGAAATCAGACCAAAACTGCAGGAGGAGTAGCATTTTGAATGATTTTCACAAAAAATTCTATTTTTAGTAACAACGGCAACACTGTTCATCGAAATCTAAAACCGATATACAGAATTATGCATCTTAGTGTAGTCTACTTGTGTGCCAAGTTATTGAAATCAGATTAAAACTGTAGGAGGAGTAGCATTTTGAATGATTTTCACAAAAAATTCTATTTTTAGTAACAATGGCCACACCGTTCACTGAAATCAAAAACCGATACACAGAATTATGTATCTTAGTGTAGTCTACTTGTGTGCCAAGTTATATTGAAATCAGACCAAAACTGTAGAGGAGTAGCATTTTGAATGATTTTCACAAAAATTCTATTTTTAGTAACAATGGCCACACCGTTCATTAAAATCAAAAACCGATACACAGAATTATGTATCTTAGTGTAGTCTACTTGTGTGCCCACTTATATTAAAATCAGACCAAAACTGTAGGAGGAGTAGCATTTTGAATGATTTTCACAAAAATTTCTATTTTTAGTAACAACGTCAACACCGTTCATTGAAATCAAAAACCGATATACAGAATTATGTATCTTAGTGTAGTCTACTTGTGTGCCAAGTTATACTGAAATCAGACCAAAACTGTAGGAGGAGTAGCATTTTGAAAAATTGTTTACAGACGGACGGACAGACAGACAGAGGGACGGACGACGGACGCATTACTATCGCATAAGCTCTTCTGGTCTCTGACCAGTAGAGCTAAAAATCAACTAATGCGACAAAGAATTCGGTTCATATGGTCTCACTAGAAGAACCGGATGCGGTTAAATTCCATGTTTACATCATGAGTGAACAATTTCCAAACGGATTCATCACTTGAGCAACATTAAATCACTCAGGAGAGGAAACATGGTCACATGAATTAATAAACTAATATATTAAAGTCTATAGGTATTGATATGTCTTAGAATTCGGTCACAAAACTGTAGCATTTTCTGATAGTTTTGTTGACACTAGACTTTTGTTCAAAATTTTGGATTCAGAGTTGAAATCATATTCAAAAGAAAGTCAGAATATATTTTGTCAAATTACAATACACCTGATGCTGTAGAAGATGTTAAGTCCTGAAACTGGTGACATAGATATTACAAGAGCTCAGTTTTCAGCTACATTTTCAATTTTAAATGCACTAAGAAATCATTTTTATTGTTTAGAGAAGCAGAAGATGTGTCCCCCTTTAGAACATTTGGTGGAATACTGTAGATTCCTAAATATACGCGTGGAAATAATTATCGCTTAATTTCGCAAGACGCACCAATCGCGAAATAAAAATTCTCGCTTTAATTTTTATGGTTGTTAAATCTATGTTAAAGCTCTTGATCAAACATCCGTTAGCGAATTATTCTCCTCGCGCTTTGAAGTTGAAGAGCCCCTTCGCGATAAAAAGTACTCCCGAAAAATAAGGAATCTACAGTATATGGTTTTCACCAGGAACAAGTGAACACAATAGCTGGAAGAAGTCCGAGTTACAAATACTTACAGCTTGCCTACAGCAGAAATCCTAGTGAAGGAACTTGGAATCTTCTCTCAGAGCCAATGCAAAACGCTGTACGAGTAGCAAAATTTAAGAAAATGATTCCAATGATGAAAACAAAATTTGCTTTAAAGGTTGAAAGTGAAGAATTTAACCTTTACGCAGCTGTTCTTACTCATTTTATTATTTTTTTTTTAAAGATATGTTTGTAAAACACTAATGCCTCCGAATGGCAACTTATAGTAAAGGTTAAACTTTCTGAAATGCAATTCAAATATGATAGTACCCAAAGCAAAACCTTATCACAAGAAACACACTTAGTCTAGTAAGAAATGAAATCCCTAGCACCACCTGTTAAAAAAAGTATGGCCAACGTTAGTTTTCTAAAGGTAAATCGACTCAAAGGTCAAAACTGTTGGTATCCAATGGAAGGTCTTGTCGTAAGAATTATTTATGTAAAGTATGAAAGTCAAAGCCTTTACCGTTCAAAATTTATGACCAAGGTTCAATTTTTTTTAAAAAGAAGGTCAAACTCAAAGATGAAGGTCTAAATTATTAGTATCCGATAAAAAAAATTAAAGTCTTTAATTGATACAGAAATACCAGTCTTGATGTAAACCTGTAATTCTTGAATACTGTTCGTTATGTTATCTCCATAATATGTTTCATTTAAGAGATGCATAATCTTCAAGTCAACCAAAATTCTTTTTACATTTTGATATAAAATGTACCGTCTTACAGATGAATAGTTAATTGGCATACAGGCATTGCCATTTTAAAAAAGTCACATTTGTGTGATGGTACATTTGTACATAAATGTTTCAATAATTGTTAAATCACCGAAATGTGTCGCGTCATCCTCGTAAACATGTCAACAACAAGCATGTTTCTCATTATTTATTTTTTTTTATATGATTTAGGATATGGGATGTCAGAAAACTATCAATGATCATTTTTAATGACCCATTAAAACAAATTATATAATTATGACGAATGACCTTACTTTCTTTACCAAGTTCATAAACATCCTTCCGACTTTTTTTAATGCATCAACATAAGATATAAGACTGCACTTTTGTTCAGTATGGTGTATGGAGCTCCATAACAGTTCTGCAGTAAATTTGTAAATTGAGTCTGTAACTCGACTGATTTGTACTGAAAACATAGCACTTAGACTTGAAACATGGCAAGAGGAGTATATAGAGAAAATGTTCTTTTAAATTTAAATTTTAGTTTTGAGCGTTTCATATAAAAACTACTTAAACGTCAAACTTTCGCCAGATCTAGATTTCGTCTGTACCAATCTGAGTGCAGCGACAAAAAGGACTGCTTAATCATGTTATAATGCACATGTATTGTATTTGGAGAAAATCCTGCAGTGTCTGTTGTGGGGAATTTTCTAGAGATGAATATAAGATATTTAAATAACAGATCGCGCATTTTAGTTTCTAATTGATTCAAGATTGATTGATTGATTTTATATTGTTTAACGCCGAGTCGGCAATTTTTCAGCCATATTTCGGCGGACTATAAGGTTAATGGATAAGTAAAGTTTTTGGTTTCTCTGGCGGCCCCCAATGAGCCTACTCTTTTTCGAACTCCAGAGAAACGATCTTTTGCGTGCCAAGGGGGTTGTCATCCTTGACACGGGGCACCATTTAACGTCCCGTCCGACGGACTTAAATATTTTTAAAAATATATAAACTGTTAAAAATAGAGTATAAACTGTTGATAAAATAAATTCATATATGCTAATGTATTTCTAATTAAAATTACTTTCAAAATTTTATTCAAATTTTACTATAATAATCCGTTTCTTGTAGATATTCTAAAATTTTGTAAACATGAACATTTGTAAAAAGTTCATACATTGTTTTTATACTTCCAAAAAGTCTACTTCGAATAGGTGTAAAATCGGAACATTCTAAAAGTATGTGATTTATAGTTATCGGACAGTCACAGGATATACATTCTGGCTGTGACTCCCGATTCAATAAATATTCATGTGTAATTTTTGAATGCCCAATACGTATTCTTGATATAATTACTTCGTCCTGACGTTTCAGACCGAAGTGAGGTGATTTGTTAACTTTGTTTTCAATAGCGTAAAGCTTACTTTCGTCACAAAAATTCCAATAAATTTGCCAAAGAGAATTAACATAAATTTTAACGAGATATTTCAAATCGGTGTAAGGAATTTTGAATGAAGTAATTTGATGTTGAAGTGCATTTTTGGCAGCACTGTCAGCTCTAGTATTTCCAGAGATTCCGACATGGCTCGGAATCCAACAAAAGTTTACTGTTTTACCTTGTTGCGCCAAATGATAATATTGAATTAAAATATCTAAAATGTAAGGTTGATCAATATTCTTATTTTGTATAGATTGTAAGCAAGAGAGCGAGTCCGAAAATATTGTGAATATTTTTTCACTAGAAGATTTTATATATTCAAATGCAAGTTGAATGGCCTTTGCTTCGGCGGTAAAGATTGTTGCTTCATTTGGGAGCCGTGTAGAGAAAATACTGTCTTCCATCACGGCAGCTGATGCTACTTTATTTTTATCCTTTGAACCATCTGTATACACCTCGACTGTTGAACCATAAGAATGTTTTATTTCAGCATATTTTTGTTTAAAAACAAGACAATTTGTGTCCGATTTCCTAAATTCAGTTAAAGATAAATCTACGGTTGGATTTATTAATTGCCATGGCGGTATTTCCGAAAAATTAGAAGGTTTTATAACATCCAAAGGTAATTCAGAATCTCTGATATGTATTTTAGATCTTAGACCAAGGGGTTTTACACATGATTTTCTCTTATAATACAAGTCTTCGTACTGCGGATGAAAAACACAATTATAAGCAGGATTATTAACATTTGCTTTTAATTTCAAAATATACTGCAAAGTAAGTTTAATTCTTCGTAAGTCGAGAGGCGGTTCGTTTGCCTCAACATATAGACTGTCTTTAGGAGAAGTTCGAAAAGCTCCCAAGCACAGTCGGAGGCCTTGATGGTGTATTGCATCAAGAGCTTTTACGTATGAAGTTCTTGCAGAGCCATACACAATACAGCCATAATCTAACTTGGATCTAACTAAAGAACGATATAGTTTTAAAAGAGTATCTTTATCTGCCCCCCATTTTGTATTTGCAATTACTTTAATAACATCTAAGGCCTTTGTGCATTTTTCTTTTAGCATTTTAATATGTGATACAAATGAAAGTTTACTATCAAAAATTATACCTAAAAATTTTATCTCCTTAGCAATTTTTATAGGATTTCCATCAAGCAGTAAATGTGGTTCGTCATGAGCTTTCCGTTTAGAGCAGAAATGCACACAAGCGGTTTTACTTTTTGAAAACTTGAATCCATTTGTATCAGCCCAGTCTTGAATTTTATTTAGGCAAGACTGTAATTTTCGCTCAATATAACTCATATTTTTAGCTTTATAACAAAGAACAAAATCATCCACATATAAACTTCCATGCATATCATTTTTCAGTACTTCAGCTAAGCTGTTAATTTTTATACTAAATAAAGTTACTGATAAAATACTGCCTTGTGGTACACCCATTTCCTGTTCAAAGCTTTCAGAATAAGTAGACCCCAAGCGGACTTTAAAATGTCTATCATTTAAAAAATTCTTAACAAAAATTGGTAAATGCCCTTTCAAGCCCATATTGTCAAGATCTTCTAAAATGCCATGTCTCCATGTAGTATCATATGCCTTTTCCAAATCAAAAAACACAGATACAACATGCTCTTTTTTGATAAAAGCATCTCGAATATAGGTTTCCAGTCTGACCAAATGGTCAATTGTGCTTCGGTTTTTTCTAAAACCACATTGTATATTAGATAGAATATTATTGGTTTCAAGAAACCATATGAGGCGTTCATTAATCATCCTTTCCATGGTTTTACATAAGCAGCTTGTTAAAGCAATTGGTCGATAATTATTTGGATCCGTATGATTCTTTCCAGGTTTTGGAATAGGAATAATAGTAGCTTGGGTCCAGGAAGGTGGAAATTGACCTCGCTCCCAAATTTTATTAAAAATTTTCAAAAGACATTCTTTGCTGTTTATAGGAAGGTGTTTAATTATTTGGTAATGAATCTGATCTGGTCCTACAGCTGTATCATGAGATTTTTCTAAGGATTTTTGAAGTTCGTCAATAGTAAATGGCTGATTATAACATTCATTGTTTTCAGATGTAAAATTTAATGTTTTATTTTCTTGAGATGTTTTATGTTTACTAAATTTAGGGCTCACATTTTTTGTGGAGGAATTTTTATGAATTGTACTAGCTATTTCATTGGATATTTGTTTTTTATCCGTAATAATTTGATTTCCAACCTTCAGATGCTGATATTTTTCAGGACCTTTTCCTTTAATTTTCCTTATTGCGTTCCAAACCTTATTGATAGGAGTATGTGAATTAAGGTTGGACACGAACTTTTTCCAAGATTTTCGTTTATTAAAATTTATAGTTCTCCGAGCTTTTGCTCTAAATATACGGAAATTGCTTAAATTTAGAGATGTTGGTAATCTATTAAACTGTCTTTCTGCTTTTTTGCGAGCTTTAATAGCATCATTACATTCTTCTGTAAACCATGGTTTTTTGATTCTAGCAGAATTTGTCGAGGTTTTAGGTATGCATTCATTTGCAGTATTTAATAGTATTTCAGTAAATTTTTGAATTGGATCAGGATTGTTTTCAAACTTTTCATCCGAAATATTTTGTAAACACATAGTTTCAAATTGTTTCCAATCAGCCTTGTTTAGTTTCCAGTTTTGAGTAGAACTATTTTCCTCGGGTGTGTTTACTTTAATTATAATTGGGAAATGATCACTTCCACATAAATCATCATGTACTGACCAACTAAAATCCAGAAGTAAAGAAGGGTCTACTAAAGTTATATCTATTGAAGAATATGAACCATTACCCGGATGCAGGTAAGTGCTAGAGCCGTTATTAAGTATACGAAGATTATGATGTGATATTGCATCTTCAAGTTTTTTCCCTTTATCTGTGATTTTATCGCTACCCCATAATAGATTATGGGCATTAAAATCGCCCACTATCATAAATGGAGCAGGAAGTTGTTGTATTAGTTTTGTAAGTTCTAAAGTTTGTAAATGATAATTTGGAGGAACATATACAGAACAAAGGGTAATTGTTTTTTCAAGTGAAAGGCGTACAGCTACTGCCTGAAGATTTGTTTTTAAATCTAGTTGGCTATGAATGTATTTATTGTTAATTGCTAAAGAGGAACCACCAGACGCTCTTTCAGTTTGAGAATAATGGTTATACATACTATAATTTTTAATATTAATTTTATCTGTTTCTTTTAAATGTGTTTCTTGTAAACATATAGCTACTGGGTTATGGTCCTGAATAAGTAATGATAATTCATTAAAGTTGACTTTAAAACCTCGACAATTCCATTGTATAATAGTAGGATGATTCATTTTTTATGAGTAATGGGGGATATCCTCCCTTTACTTTTGGGGGGTGACGCACTTCGGACTCGCGAGGAGGATTGACATGGTGTTACGTCCATCTCCTCGAAGACCCGAAATTTATTGTGGAGAGTGACGGCCGCTTTAGGTAACCGATCACTCTGCTGTTTTGAGTTGTTTTTGGAGGGAGATCTGTTTTTTCTCCCCGATGATGATAATTTGCTCCAGGCTGCTGGCTTTGATGTAGCCACAGCTACGGTTTTTGGAGCAGCAGGAGCTGCAGGACCTGCAGAAGCAGGCAGTGAAGTGTTTTTACCCTTGTCATAAGATGACAGGGGCGTTTGACATGATGAAGTCTGCTGAAGAAAGTCTTTCTCAGAGACTTGTGTAGACATGTCCTTCAAAGAGGACGTTTTAACAACAGTTGAATATGATGTCAGATTCGGTCTTGGGATACTGTACATGTTGACCAGTTTTTTGGCTTCTGGATAAGGAATGCGTTTTTCGGCTTTAACTTTTTGAATTTCTTTTTCCTTTTTCCACATCGGGCATTGTTTGGAGGATGCCATGTGCCCGCCCTTGCAGTTTTTGCATTTGGGGTCATTATGGCAATCTTTACCATCATGCCCCTCCTCACCACACCTGAAGCAGGATTCAGAGCCTTTACAATTGGATTGTCCATGTCCAAACCTCTGGCACTTAAAGCAACGCAGAGGATTTGGAACGAACATTTCAACTTTCATATGATAAAGTCCAACTTTAATACTTGTTGGTAATGTTGGTATACCAAAAGTTAAAAGGTACGTATTTGTCGGTTCTATGTTATCATTCCGCTTTTTTGTAAACCTTTTCACAAAGACCACTCCCTGGGATTCCAACTCAGATTGGATTTCCTGCTCAGGAATGTCATCCAGGTCGTGATCTCTGTCGAAAAGGATACCCTTGCATTGATTCAATCCACTGTGGATTTTACCAACAACAGGAATATCGGCAAGCATTTTCAAACTTAGTAAAGAAGTTGACTGCTGTTTTTTGGTAACTTCAATAAGTAGAGCTCCAGATCTCAACTTTTTAACAGATTTAGGAGTACCGATGATTCCTTGAATACTTTTTTGAATGATAAATGGTGATATCTTTGTTAAAGACTTCGTTTGTTGTTCTGATAATTGTGCTTCAAGTGTGATGAAGCGGGGCCAGTGTTCCACAACCGAATTCAGCTGTTCATCATTAAAAGTAATATCAAAACCTGCTGAGTAGCAACGTTTTTTTGAGAGAGCCATGATTATAGAGGAAAAGATTCAGAATCCTTGCTCCCCGCCCGCCTCGGAGCGCCAACTAGGGCGATATCTAGTCAAACGGACATCCAGTAAGACTGATACCAAGAGGATACAAAGAAACTATACTCAGACATGAAGTGCCTGATTGACCCCCAGCCACCGCTTAATATATCAATATCAACATGGAAACGTCGGCGTATTGGAAATTGCAAAACAGAGAAGACAGATAATAAAAATTGCAAAACATCAATACTAAGGCATGTTAATATTATCAGCTCGGCATGACTAGCCGATTGATCAAGTCGGGCCAAACTTGACCTCCCGTCAAGATGAATATGGGGCCAAAGTGGAGTGTTGGTCAAACAGATGCATTGCACCCAGCACCTGCGGACCTCAGCCACCAGGATCCCCTCCTCCACCAACACGGGTTGCAACCCACGGCCAACAGGTTGCCCCATTTAGTCGCCTCCTACGACATGCAAGGGGGTGCCAGGGACCTATTCTTGTCACCCCGGGTCCCTACGGGGGAATTGATTCAAGAAAAGAACCAATTGATTGGTTTGCGGCCAATTTTTGACGCTTGCGTCCATGTTTCGTGTCTCTATTTTTAACATATAAAGTTTTATCATACAGCTCCGCCGTGTACTTTACTTTTGTGCCCCGTAATAAAAAAGTCAGATCAAATTTTTAGATGTAGTACAGGGCTTTTTATTGATCATCCTATTCGAATGCAGTCAACTTATGTGCCGAGTTATTTTGAAATCAGATCAGATCAAAACTGCAGAAAAAATTGGCATTTCGAAGAAATGTTTACAGACAGATGAAAGTACACCTTACTATCGCACGTGATCAAAGCTATTTTAAAATAGCTAAATGGTGATATTCTGCTTAAATGCATTGTAACTGTTTGTTAGTTTATTGTTAAACGTCCCTCTCGATAATTTTTCACTGATATATAGGTGCCACCACTGGTCGGTAGAAAGCTGCAAATTTTGACATATACTCATTGAGCAGATACGGATCTTTCATCTACTGCGACACGGAACCTTGGTTTACATTGTCTCTTCAGAATGACCGGTCACCATGACCCACAATGGGATTAACTCCTTACACCGCGACTCGAGTGCAGCTAGCATTGGGGCTCTAAATTGAAAATATGCTTAGGATGTCGAGCTTTTTAGAGTTGGTGCTGTTCATAGAATTATATTTTTTTTAGGTCATTTTACTCCCATAGGTGCGTCGTTCAGCATCAGTCTTCCATGTGTTGAAGTAAGCCAGGAAGAATATAAGCTGGTATTAAAACCCATTCTAAATAACCAATAACGGCAATTAACTCGAATTTTGTTAGATTATACAAGGAAAATTACAAAATTCCATCTTTGTTTCAAGTTTTAATTTTCATTTATAGTCCATTGTCACATTATGTTATTCGTGGGAAATTTTGGATTTTTTCCATTACTTTATATTAAAGAGGCAAAAAAAAAAAAAAAAAAAAAACCTTTATTAATTGATGGTAGATAGTGTTTTTTAAAATCAAATTTGTCTTTTCTTTTTCTTAAAAATTCGTTTTGATAGGGCTTACTTTGTGTTCAGAAGGTGCAAGCTCCATTTCCAACACTGCATTAATCCAAACCATCAAGAATATCAAGAATCGGAAGTAAAACTAATGGCTCTTTAATACGAAATCTTATAAATCAGTCCATTGCACCGAAGTCGTTGGTGAATGAAATATAAACCCATCACCGCTCTGGCCATTAACGAGCCAAGATTGGTGGTACTTCCCCTTTAGCAGTTGAAGTCTCAACATGAATACATAATAAGCAAAACGAATGTTTAAAAATAATATCCAACGAATCATATATATTTTCTTTAAAAACGAAGCGTTTTAATAAAGTTGCTTTCTTATTTTTAGAAAGATGACCCGTTTTTGCTTCCATACTCTGACTTTATTTATAAATGCAAGTCTATAATCAAAATCCATACTTGCTAGATATAGGTAAGGTAGTTAACGTGATTTCCTCTGAAAAATGATCATCTGTTGAGTGACATTTCGGTGAGTTTTTTTGAAAGAGAAATTTATGTCGCATATTTTCAAACATACAGAACTTTTCTGCAGCAAGTTTGTCGGATTTGCTACCAATAATTTTCAAAGGAATGTGTAAAGTAAGTAAACTAGCTGCCTTTGTAAAAGAAACAGTTGGTAAAATGGAACAGTGTCCGATGTCATACCTCCAACCGTCCCCCAAATTAACTTTTTTTAAAGACTTTTTAAGTTAAATTTACTTAAAATTGTCAAGTGTTCACCACAAGTATGTAGTTTCAATTGATTTACGCTTAACAAAACTCTCAAACTGAAAGAAAAAATTATAAAGACGAGAAATATATCAATTCTTTACACATTGTTCTGCAGGTATAGTGACATGTCTTCTGCAAACCTCTCTCTTACTGGTCACGCTATAAAGGAAATGAACAAAAATATCTGTTTGTTTGCTTATTGTTTAACTTCCCTCTCGATAATTTTTCACACATATGGAAACGCCGAAACTTGCCGGTAAAGAGCTGCAAGTTTGTGAACTATTTTCGGAATACAGGGCTATTGAACAGTGAGTGATCTTTTTCTTGCAAACACCTACTGCCGACACAGGACCACCATTGGTTTATACGGTCTTATCTAAGGGACCGGTCTTTACGTCCCACAGTGGGATTAGAACCAGCGACGTAAGGATCAACTCCTTACTTTGCGACTCTAACGCCGACGCACTGAGCCACATGGACGTTAAAAGAAATATTTTTAAATTTTGAGTCCGTCGGATGGAAAGTTAAATGGTGCCCCATGTCAAGGATAACCCCCTTGTCACGTAAAAGATCGTTTCTCTAGTTTTCGAACAAGAGTAGGCTCATTGGGGGCCGCCAGAGAAACCCAAAAATTTCAAAAATGATCATACTCACATAATCAAATCGCCCAAGTATGGCTGATATATTGCCGACTCGGCGTTAAACAATAATAATCAATTAATCATATTTAAATCAGTTTCAGCAAATTAGCTTATGTAGGTTGAAAACTAAAACTAGCTATTCCCCACATTTTGACAAAGATTGACATAATATAGGCATTAAGAATTAAAACGGCGTAGTTTTAGCCACCTCCATCCCCTCCCCAAACACACACCTTTCAATAGTGGTAAATGATTGGCACTGAAAGAAGTTCCATTCTACCCCTTAAATATCGGTTTTTATATTAAAAAAAAGAATGTATTTTGAAAACCCACTGGAATGTATTGATAAAAGCACATATCTTCAAAAGCCAATTAGTAAAATACAAAAAAAATCAAGCATGTTTTAAAAGCGCACCGATTTTACTTTGAATATTGCAACAAATAACCATTATAAAGCAATTAATTTATATTTATTTTCAAGTTTATTAGCACAACTTATTTTCAATATATGCATATCCTCATTTACTCTTTATTATTACCGAATACTTCCCATCGAAATTCATTATAATCGCCTCGATTATCTTTTTCTAAAAATTCAGGTTCGATGTCAACCGACTTTCTAGAACTTTCAATAAAGAGTGAGATCGGATATAAACGGAAAGGATTTGCAAATTTGTGTTTTACTCAGTTATCATTTAGTTATTTCTTTCATATCACTTAAATCAAATTTTGATTGATTCAATTATGAATAATGTATTATGAAATAATTAAATGCTTGCTTGATGTCAGTCTCCTTCAAAGATGTCAGTAACTAAGATCTGCTAACCGGAACCACCACCTTAAGAATTCGGGTGCAGCCGCTCCAGAGTTAGTTTGCAAAATGTATTAAAATATAAGTATACCTAATTTAGTAGATATATGTCAGTTTTGGATATTTTTAAGATCACAAAGAACCAGTTGATTCGATACGCAAGAGGATGCTCTACATATTTCTAAAACGAGGTAAATTATTGATAAACAAGTTCATGAAACAATTAAGAATATTAGCAGTGTCGTTTAAAGCCATCATTTATTCGATACGCAAGAGGATGCTCTACATATTTCTAAACGAGGTAAATTATTGATAAAAAAAGTTGATGAAACAATTAAGAATATTCGCCGTGTCTTTTAAAGCCATCATTTCGTAAGTACTATGGTCGATATAACGATCTTGTCAGCAAATACAATTTACCATTATGTCAAATGCTGGCTTACGTTTTTTGTACTAATTGTTATTTATACACTGAAATGCCGACGGATTTTCGAGTTATTTCCCGATCATGACAAGGAGCACAAGGCGAGTGTTACCGGTAAACAGGGGATGCTCACTCCTCCATGGCACCTGATACCATGCACCTCTGTTTTGGACTTTTGAATACTCTGCGTTATCTTCATATGTTTCATTAGGAGAACGAATAAGGGCAACAAATACGCAAAAAAGTATAGTAATTTAAATTCTTAACATCCTGTTTTCACATCTAAAAAAATCTTAGACTCCACAATTACACTCCTGACTCGTCCCCAGGCCTCCAGTACACGAATTTCACGGTGCTGTGAAAAATTCTCGAAGGGTACTGAAACAACCATCTGATCTTCATTATATACAAAACAAAAGCTTTTGAAAATGATCGCGTATTTCTGGGACAACCCTCGTATTTTAGCAATGCTTAACTTCATCCTTTTCAACATTTTCAGGTTAAAATCTAGACAAGACACGACGAAGAAATTACTCACCTTAGTTGTGCTGTGTTGCATATTTGAGTCATGCCATACACGGGGATATTACAAAACAGAAGTTATTCGCCGAAGTTGTTTAGAAAATGAGCTACGAACAACCATCATTTACCTTGCATCAGATTTTTCATCTGGTTGCATACCTTCGCCGTTCAACGAAAAGTGTGGTTTCATAGGTAATGAGAACACTAATTAATTACAACAGTTTGCAGGTTTGTAATTGGAGTAGCGGAGTCTGTAAGAGCGTTTGCTGCAGAATCATGGCGTAGGGACTTGATCCTTATGTCGACATATCCAATTCCACTCTTTCACCTGGACCAATAAACTGAGGTCCTGTTTAAATCGAGGAGAGATTACCCAGTAATTGCAATTTATTTTTTTTTAAATGTTAAATTTTGTACCAGATGACTCATCTATCCATACCTCAAGTTATTTTTTAACAATTAAGAAATAAATACACTTTTTAGGTCACCTGAGTTTGCTATCCGTTTTCGTCCGTCGTAGTGCGTTGTGCGTTAATAATTGAACATTTTCAGCTTCTTCTCTGCAACCACTGAACCAATTTTAACCAAATGTGGCACAAAGCATCTTTGGGTGAAGGGGAACAAAAATATTGTGAATTTCATGGTCCTTGCCCCCCCCCCCCCCGTAGTCTAAGGGGTGGGGCCAAAACCACTAAAATTAATGCAGTCTTTAAAAATCTTCTTCTTTACTCCTGGACATCAAGCAGTCAAACTGTTTGCATGATTGTAATCAGCATTGAGTCCTCTACCAAAATTAAGAAATTCATGGCCCTGGGGTCAGGTGTTCTAGTGCTAGGGCGGGGCTAAATAAGTATACATGTATAGTGAAAATGCACTATTTCTTTCAAAATCTTCTACTTTGCTCCTGGGTATTAAATAAACCAACTAAGTACATAGTTATGATGAGCAAGAGTGCTTCTACCAAAATTGTGAATTTTATGGCCCCAGGATTAGGGGTTCGTGTATTAGGGCGGGGCTCTATTGATTATATAGTGAAAATATATGAATTCCATATACAATGTACAGGTACATGTAGATACACAAAACGGAGTTTAATCTTTCAAAGAATAAATATCAGTAAATACAGTCAACTGATCTTTTTTGACTTGTCAATAAGACTTTTACATTGTCTGTATTTTAATAGACCTTAATGTGAGAAGTTGGAGATGCCCTGGCGACTCTCTCCCGGCTGGAGACTTTCCCGGTCCAGATGGTGGGAGAATACTGCGATGTTGTACAAAGGAAGGTGAGTAACATTAAAAAAAGATTAAAGGATTCCACGAATCCGTATTTATTACATTCTAACTAATTTTTAAAAATTTGGTCCTTAAAGACTCTAATTTGTTAGTTTCGTAATGTTATAAGAAGATTCGATTTAATTCTGATGAATTTAGTTGTCATATATTATTATATTGAATTTCAATTCAAATTTTGGTAGTTTAAAGGTAATAATATTTCATGGAAACTTCTCATGAAAAATATGTTCTTTAGCTTTACTGTTCACCACTTGTATACTGTTCATCAGATTTTCTTTTAACAGACATGTTTAATATTATCCTACATTCTTTAGTATCGTTAGGCATGTGACACATTACCGACGGATATAGTTATACTCATGAGCATGTCTGATACAGTAAGAATATCTTAAACGAGACAAACTGTTAAGAAATTGTGATGAAACAAGCATATCAGCAGTCTCAATTATATAATCAACCTTCCGCATCTTCATGGTCTGATGCTTTTCATACTTAATGCAAGGCCATTCTTTAAACACTGAATCGTGCAGGGGTTTCTGCGTTAGCCTGATGATGAAAAGGATTAGGTGATATATGTCAACAAGGAATGCTTACTCCTCGATGACACATGATTCCATGTCTGATATTCCAGGGGTCCGTGTTATATGCTCTCGTGTTTTTTTAATCGATCACTTTAGGCCAAAAAAAATTAATTAATTGTTTCTCAGGCCAAATTTTTAAAATTTTGATGAGGCAGGCAGGTTTTTTTTTTTTTTTTTAAATAAATTTCAAATAAAGGCATCAAATTTAGAAATAGCTAGCTGTGGTACTTTTTTATTGTGTATTTAATAGCATATTCATAAACCAAATACAAAAGCACAGTGTATTTCCTTCTTTTCTCTGTTTTAACAGTTTCTTTAAGATTAACATGTTTCCTTTTCAAAGGAAGAGTTTTTGTAGAGGAACAATCAAGACACATGGGCTATGCCCCTGCTTCATTTTGCAGCTCATCTTCCTCACCACAGTAAAAACAAAAGTCCTTGAAACATCCTGAACTGAAATATGGAACTTCTAATGACATTTCACATGTTAAGTTGGCCCTGGTGAAACATTTATCTAATAAAGCATTCACTTGTGGTGTTCTGTTATCGGCAGTCTTGAGTTCTTGCAGGGATGACCCACACGTATATTGAATTAACTGCTTAATGCGCTCTATAGTGGCCATTTCCTGCTCTGACAAATTGTTAGCAGCATATACTACACGAGGTTTTTCACATTCTGTACAAATAAACACACACTTTACTGTTTTTGCTGTTTGCACACTTGGGGAAAATGGTATCCCATTACCTGGATTCGCTGTAACCCTATGCTGAAGAAATGGCCTGTGCTCCTCCGTAGTTTCACTACCATAAACTTCATCAAATGACTTGTAGTGCCCATCTTCACCTATTACATAAAGTATTTTTTTAATTGAAATCTGAAACTTGTATTTCATGTATTATTCTATTCATATTTCAAATATCTCAGTAGTATAAACGGCCTGGCCGGCTGGGTCAACTGAGTGCACTTTTGGGGTTGGGGGGATAGGCGGGTCAACTGAGTGCAGGTTTGGAGGGGGATAGGTGGGTCAAGGGAGTGCAGCCCCTGGGGGGATAGGTGGGTCAAGAGAGTGCAGCCCCTGGGGGGGATAGGCGGGTCAAGGGAGTGCAGATTAGGGGGTTCTAAGGATAGCCGGGTCAATTCAGTACATATGTTGCATCATCTTTTTAGATCTATTGCATCATCTTTTTGATACCTGTTGCATCATCTTTTTAGATCTATTGCATCATCTTTTTAATACTTGTTGCATCATCTTTTTAGATCTATTGCATCATCTTTTTATATCTATTGCATCATCTTTTTTGATACCTGTTGCATCATCTTGCAAAAATAGGTTGGACTTATCTTTCTGTAAACTATCTAGTCAGCGAGCTTACCTATGCATTGTGACGTCATAAACTTGGCAGCGACGTCATGTTAGTCCTTCACAAGCCGCGATGGCTGCTTATTTTGACACAATAACACAGA
>NW_026920309.1:0-16897 GCF_032062105.1 Saccostrea cuccullata
CATGCCAAGAAAACATACTAAGCCAAAGTGAAGACGAAAAGCAAACCAGTGCTCTACCGCACAGACAGATCCACAATAGAACAAGACACAGGGTACCACACTTTACAAACACCGTAAAGCGACAGTCATACACTTAATTAAATATGACCAAGATTCCAGCACCCTCAATAGGCCATGAATCAACAAATATTACAGCAGGACAAAACAGTCCAACAACCCTATTGTCTAATTATAGTTAGATACTAGGAAATATAGAGTTTTAACTCCCCCCAATCTTCCTAACTCAAGTACCGATGTACATACAATCAACCTAACTACGTCTGCATAAACCTAAATACGTCTGACTATCTAAACAGCCTTCTTTGTTCTGCTCAAACCGCGTGCTCGGCACTCCCCACATCTACTTAGACCCCAGGTGTTACATGCCCCCTTGGGATCAAGTAAATAACTCGTCCACGCGTATTTCGTTGGACATCAGGTAGCAAATACTAATTTATTCACTGCAAGCAATATTAAATACACAAATATACTACAATGTTAATGCACAGATTAGATTATCCAACTGATGAGCACTAAGAATTCACGAAAATAAATCAGGTACAGGTTAATTGACAAAAGAAGTTCAACATAAATCTAGATTTTTCATGGCCGATTCTCCGAATTCCGGAATACATCCGCGACATTACCCCCTCCTTAATTTTATGCGTCCTCGCATAAGCATTTATTTTATTTTTTTTCCTTTTCTTTTTTTATTATTTGCTAATACACATACGAGGGGTTATCAAAAAGTTCGTGGACTAGCGCCATAAAATTAAAACCGCTTAAGGTACATCAATGAATTTTAAAATATCTAGTTAGCATCATCTTTTCTAGCCAAAGAATAAACCACAAATCATGAATTTAATTTTTTAATAAATTACTAATGTTTTTGTAAGCAATGGTATGTCCAGGCGGCGCAACCTCGAAAACGACGTTTTTTCGACCTATGTGTAACTGAGAAAAACTCATTTGATATGAGTATTTGACATCCAAAAATCCCGTTAATTCAGATATGTGTCATGACACAATTTTTCTATAAAATCTAAAATTTTCACTTCATTCTGGAAGTTCTATGAAATTTTATCGTAAATTTTACATGAAGTGTCCAAACAAATCAGGCCTTGAAAATGACGTCAAAAGGGGGGAGGGGTTTCCGTTTCCAACATTCTATAAAGTTTTGCCCCTGAAAAAAATAGTATAGACCTAAAATATGTTGAAACTGGCTACAGAGAAATATATGCATCCAGAGTACTTTTCATTTAAAGTCAAAATAGATTCAGAGTGTAAAGGGATACACAGTTAATGTCGATTTGCAGTCAAAGTGTGAAAAATCAATCCCGTCAAAAATGACGTTGATCATGTGTTGTAGATATTGAACTTCCAAAAGCAAAATATGCCGGCACAATCAAGCGCGGATCTCTCCCAATGTATTAATCCATCTGGAATATTATATTCATTGAAGGCCACTATTCATGACAATGTAAAGTCATATAAACAAGGCGGGTTTAAGTCCTTACTCCGCTCCAGGGAATCTCATCAAAAAAGTGTATGAGGTAGAAAAAGAGAACATTGAAAAAACAATGACGTTATTGGACGTCATGAAAATAAACGACGACAGCGCCGGGTGATCATATAATGTCGATTTCATTTTATAATAATTTAGCAAATAATGAACGTATCAAGCACAGACTACATAGTACTAATTTTATAGCCTCAGTCCACGAACTTTTTGATAACCCCTCGTATAACATGCTCTATTTACATTAATCTATACCTCTACATTAATATACATATCAGCCCTCCTCTCACCAATATGTTAACTGGACATAGTCTTTAAGCCAGATGGGTTGTTTTCTAATCCTCTTGTCAGATACTACATCTTGTCCCTCAACATGGGTATCTACCAAATCTTGTGTGTTGAACGATTCAACCTCATTCTTCTTCATTGTCCACAACGACCTCATCTGCCAAAATCTGAGGTTTTAGCAGTCGCAACCTATCGGCATGTATTATCTGCGACTGTTCCTTATACCCACAGTTGACTTCATACAATAGATCTGATTTCTTTGAAACGATGGTGAATGGGCCTCCAAAAGCTCGTAAATTTCGGGGAATGGCCCACCTTTCTCCGAGGAAAGAAAACATACACTTCATCCCCTTTATGAAAGTTCTGCCAGTTTATCTTTGCGTCGTGATATTTCTTCTGTCGACGCATTTCCTGACCCGTATGTTGGCGAACTGCAGTATGAGCCTCTTCCATACGCTGTTCCAGTTCCCAAGCCCATTCATTCTGAGGGACGGCAGAGGCAGTGGCTGGCATTTCAAACTTCACATCAAGTGGTGTCGCCACTTCCCTTCCAAGCATTAGGGCATTAGGAGTCACCTGTCGTCTCGTGTTCTGCAGATCTATAGGCCATCATCACGTACGGAAGGTGGATATCCCAGTCTTTCTGGTGTTCATCTACATATGCGCTGAGCGTAGTTGCTAGCGTTTTATTAAAACGCTCCACCATTCCGTCGGATTTGGGGTGGTATGGAGTGGTTCGTGTCTTTTTAATACCAAGAAGCTGACAGACATCTGCAAACAATTTGCTTTCAAATTGTGCCCCCTGATCAGAATGGATGACGTAAGGCTCACCGAACCGAGTAATAACTTGTTCAACGATGACTTTTGCCACAGTCTCGGCT
The DNA here is from genome assembly GCF_032062105.1 of Saccostrea cuccullata. Taxonomy (NCBI): domain Eukaryota; kingdom Metazoa; phylum Mollusca; class Bivalvia; order Ostreida; family Ostreidae; genus Saccostrea; species Saccostrea cuccullata. The sequence goes on from NW_026920309.1 coordinate 2,728, forward strand.
TCCATATTTCTCATCGGAAAGCTCTCTGTCCATTTTGAATAGTAGTCCGATACTACAAGTATATACCTATTCCCCTTGTTTGTTATGGGTAATTCCACAAGTATATCTGTTGCTATACGCTCCATTGGTGCCCTAACCTGGACAATTTGCATAGGCGATCGCTTTGTCTTTTGAAATCCTTTCCGTTTACGACATTTTTCACAGCCTGCGATGTACGCACGGACATCTGACTGAAGACCTGGCCAATAGTACCGCTGACAGATCTTCACAACTGTCTTTGTCATATCTAAGTGACCCGACACCCTGTTTTCATGATGTTCACCTATAACTGTGCGCCTCTCACTAAACGGCACAACAGCTTGCAACTTAGTGCCTTTACCATCGATCTATCTCCTATACAGTATGTCATCATCAACAATCAAAGCCTCAAATTGTGACCACAGCGATTTGACTACGCGTCCCTCACTACTTATAGCAGAATACTCAGGTCTCTTGCCCTCTAACACTCAATTTTTGACCAGTTCTAAAGCAGCATCTTTCTTTTGTAGAGACTTCATATTTGTGTCCTGAGCTATATTGCGCACTCGCGATACAATCGGTTCCTCAGGCATGCAGCACTTCTTGCAAGGAAGTCGACTTAGCGCATCAGCATTGCTATGTTGTTTTCCAGGACGGTGTTCTATTTTCATTTTAAAATTCCCTAGCGCCTCGATCCATCGCGCTAGCTGACCCTCCGGGTTCTTAAAATTGAGCAACTAGCGCAAGGAACTGTGGTCTGTTCTCACGGTGAATCGCTTGCCGTACAGATAATGTTTGAAATATTTCGTGAAGTTTACCACCGCTAGCAGTTCTTTCCTCGTGACGCAATACTGGCGCTCAGCTTTTGATAGGGTGCGACTTGCATACGCAATCGGTCTTTCAATGCCATCTAATTCATTCATCTGGGATAAAACGGCTCCAATGGCTTGGTTGCTTGCGTCTGTATCCAGAATGAACTCGTGATTAAAATCTGGCATTGCAAGTATCGGAGCCTTGCATAATCGCTGCTTTAGATCCCTAAATGCATCCTGACAATCCTGCGTCCAGTTCATCGCAGCCCCTTTTTCTGTAAGCTTTGATAAAGGTTTGGCCCTTTCCGAAAATTTCTCAGCAAAACGCCGATAATACCCACAGAGACCAAGAAACGAACAGACCTCACTGACGTTGCAAGGCTCTGGCCAATCCTTTATCACTTTAACTTTCTCTGGATCTGTGGCAACCCACTCCTCAGATATAACATGGCCCAAATATAAAACTTCCTTAGCAAAGAGTCAACGAGAAGTTTTGAATTCAACCCATTGACTTTAGCATTAACGAACAACCCTGATTCCAGACCAATAGTATTAGACCCCACAGAAGCATGGGAGAATGTCTCCCCATTGCTTTTAAAATCGCTACTGCTGCCTTTTGCAGCTTCCTTACCAGCTTCCATGCTCTTGGCTTTAAGATTTGGGCAATCTTTACGCATGTGACCCTGTTTATGACAATAGAAGCATTTAACCCTGTCCTTACCCCCTTCTTTGAAACCACCCTTACTCCAAACAGGGGAAGATGGAGATTTCCTTTGTTTTATTTCTTCTACATCTTTAGGAAGCTTCTCGAATTTGTCAGAGAGCTTCGTAATCAGGAATATAAGGTCACCCTCTTTATGTTCATACACTTTATTGCAAACTTCAGGGGTCGCACTCCTGAGATGGCTTTTACGCTCTGCCCTGTTATATGCCTCTAACTCTACAGCCAACCTTATTGCCTCATTTAAATTTGCTGGCTTGCGTTATTCGTATCCTCATCTCGGAATCAACAAGCCCGTGTATAAATTGATCTTTAGAAAGAGTCTCTCTTATCTCGGCGTCTGCTGTTGGGTACGCGAGGTTTGTAAGTCTCCGAATAGCCTGACAAAGTTCTGGCAAAGTTTCCCCTGGCTTCTGTCGACGCTCTCTCATCTGCACTCTATATAACTCTGTCTGACTTGGTGGAGCAAACCTCTCTTCCAAAACACGCACCAACTCTTCATATTCTGGAGTTCTTCTTCTAGGAAGATTCCCCAAGACCCCCAGGGAATTACCACGCAAGGAAACAGCAAGGTATGTACCTTTACTTTCCTCGTTCCAGTCGTTTATTTGGGCACACCCTTCAAAGTGACTGCGGTAGTCTTGCCATGCTATCGTTCCATCATATGTAGCAGGCTTCATGGTTACAGTGGCTGCCTTAGGAGAAGGTTTTCCTTTGGCGCGTAAACGTGTCGGTGATGTAAACCTTACTCTTGAAGGTTTTCTCATAGTAATACCAGACGACAAATAGTCATCATCGTCTGGGAGGCCAATGCTCTGTCTATAACTAGGATTACCGATATTTTCTTTAGGCCTTCTTCATTATCCTCGAATGATGTCTTTGATTATTTTTATGTGCCTTGGACATAAACTTGAGGATAAACATCGAGTTATATCATATCACATCCTTAGATTAACAGTAATAACCTCCATAAAGTTATAGAATTCATTCCAGCTAGGATACCAAAATTTTTGTTTCTAACACAACTTTACCCTCTTATTGCTCAATATTTCCATTTCATTTGTTCTCTCTGTGATAACTCTTTGAAAATTAGGTGAGTTGATTTCTTTATCATTCTACCGGAATGTACATGTAAATTTCGCCAAGCAAAAGGTCAGGAACTAAGAAGACCTTATAAATACGCATTAAATCCCATGCGGCTGTCTTTGTGTTTTACGTCAGTGGGCGAGGACTACTGAAATTGACACGAGAGGTCTCGTGTAATTTAAACCTATCAGAAAACATTTTAAAAATGTTAATCTTAGATTTTATTTCACAATATTTACAATTCTAATGTCTTTTCCCTAGATAAAATTACAAATAGTTAATGTACTTTATTTCTACATAAATGCACTGGTTCTTCAATAGGCGCGGTTAAAAAGATCACGTGCAGGGCGGGACAAATAGCTAGACAGAAGCAGGGCTTGAAGCACGTGGATTGGCGGAATCTAGAGCATGTAAATATAAGGAATAACTGTCTTATTTTTTCGATTTCTTGATGTGATCAATCGATTGGCTTGCGTGATAATTTTATGCATAAACGCCTTCGGCGTTTTATGCAAATTATCACGCAAGCCAATCGATTGATCACATCATGAAATCCAAAAAATAAGACAGTTATTCCTTAAATGAAATTATAAGGAATCATTGCCTAGTTTGTTGGGTATGCCAGAGACATATGATCAACGATATAGTTGGAAACGTAAGATAATTTATTCATACCAGGCTTTGCCCGTTATGCAAATTATCCCACGTTTCCAACCCAACCGTTGTTGATGCCCTGGCATACCTAGCAAACTAGATGGTGTGATATCTTAAATATCCACAACCTTTAAACGTGATCAAGACTGCGAGATTGTAGTACGACATAATGATTTATAGCTGTATAGTATTAATGTTTTTAGCCTCTAAATTCATTTCAAGAGACTGCACAGAAAAGTACAAAATGCAATTCTGACATTTTTTATCTCACTATCTAAAATAATAAGATATAAGTCTCAATGTTTTTTAATAACAATATGAGTAATAAAATACAGGTCATATAAGCAATACTTTTTAAAATAGTAAAATCAACAATAAACAAAAGAAGTCAAAAAATAATTCCAGAATGCATAAAGTTATGTACAGTTCATAAGCATTACAGTAAAACTCGTTTATTACGAACACGGATATAGCGAAGTTATTTTAGATCCCTAGCTATATGAATTTAATGAATTCCTTACACGGATATAAGGAATTACGGATATAGCGAAGTAATTTCTCTGGTCCCTGTGACTTCGTTATAACCGAGTTTTACTGAAGTAATATAAATTTTGTAATTTATAAATAATACACATAATGGAAGATATGGAGATAATGGTAAAAAGTTCTTCTAAATCAGAGAGTTGAAACAGTCAAATCCGCGACGATTGAGTAGTGTTTCCAAACAAAACCCCAAAGACAGGAACATTCTTCAATGAATCAAGAAAATAAATTGAAATTCAACATTGCTCAGAAGAGTGAAGAACGGAAAAACTTTAGAGGGATATTCATACGCCAATCAGACAGGTGTTACTGTGTTATTCGGTTGTCCAGCGGATACAGACAATTGATTGCCGCTAAATATAAAAAGTTTACTGTTGCATGTATTTTTGGATTAAAAATACTCAACTAAAGCATTAGCTCTAAATAATTATTTCAAGCCCCTGTGTAATCTTGCTTTGCTTCATAATTCCATGTGTCCATAATGTTTTGTCAGCTTGCGTTGACATGGAAGATCATTTTTTCTATAATGATCCACAAGCTCTGAAAGTCGCTCAAAGTAGGTTTTCTCTTCAAGATAAATTTTGTCTTCTTCCTAGAATGACAAATTGTTTTTTTTGTAATTAAAAGAAACAAGATGTTTTGTGAAACACTGATGCCCCCGTATGGCAATATGGCAAAGATTAAACTTTTCTCAAGTGCAAATTTTTAAATATATTGAATATAATATATTAAATAAATATATTGGTACAAAAAGTAGGGTATTCTCACTGGAAATACAAATGTGAAATATGAAAGAAGGCCAAGGTTAAAGTTTTTTTCATAAGTATGGAAATCTTCAAGGTTAAGGTAATCCAATGCAAGGTCTTGCCACAAAAAATACATATGTAAAGTATGGAAGCCCTAGCCTTAACCGTTCAGAACTAATAGCCAAGGTTAAAAAAAATTTAAAAGTAGGTCAAACTCCAGGGTCAAAGGTCTTGTTATCAAATGAAAGGTCTTGTCACAAGGATTAACTATGTAAAGTATGAAAGCACTAGCCCTAACCCTTTAAAAGTAGTGGTCAAGGTTTGCTTTTTAAAGAAGGTCAAATGTCAAGGTCAAAGAATCAAAGTTCTTGGCATCCAATGAAGGGACTTCTCACAAGGGTTACATATATGAAGTATGAAATTACTAGCCTTTACCGTTCAAAAGTTATGGCCAAGGTTTAAGTTTTTTCTTGAGTACGGAAATCTCCAAGGTCAAGGTCATAATATCAAAATTGTTGGTATCCAATGAAAGGTCTTTTCTTCACAAGGAATACATGTACGAAGTATAAAAGTCCTGGTGTCTACTGTTCAAAAGATATGGCCAAAGTAAAAGTTTGGAATTTTTGTGTAAAAGTGGGTCAAACTCCAAGGTCAAGGTCAAAAGGACAAATTGGTGGTACCCAAAGAAAGGTCTTCTCACAAGGAATATACATGTGAATATGAAAGTCATAGCTCCACTAAATCAAAAGTAATGGGCAAGGTTAAAATTTTTGCGGACAAACAGACAAACAGAGAGACAGACTGACAGACAGACGGACGGGCGCGACAAAAACTATTTACCCCGAAACTTCATTTACGGGGGCATAAATACTTCGTTTACGGGGGCATAAAAATATCGACTGTATCAGCTTTAAAGCTGACATGAATTCTTAAAAACGCAACATTTTCATCTATGTACGACTTGTTTCATACTAACTATAGCCGTATTCCGCCATATTTCTTTCAGATACATTGTCTCATTGTAACGATATATACCCCAATTCGCTCGTTACACTTGAATGATTTTTTGGTTTGGGAATCGACTTGCGCACATCTCCGATGGTAAAGCATATGAGAGCACATGCATGAGGTGATCAAGACATTTCAAAACCACAATAAACAACATAATAATCATATTTTTGAATAATTATTGATTAGAATCGAAAGAAAAAAATGAAAGTTTGGAAGAGAAATTTAGATGCACGAGTACGTATTTTTACAGTGCGCCAATTTATGCAGAATAAACTTGAAATAAAAAGCAGTAAAATCTGCAAACACATTTTGAAATTATATCATTTGAATGGAACAAAACAACCAACGTCTTTGATTTGCAGCTCCTGTGCAATTGATGCATATCGAGAAAACGCCTCGAACACTGTAAACGTACCCATACCTGGTAATAAGGTTACTGCATCGGTTCGAAGATGTGCACAAGTCAAGTGATATACACCCTGAATTCCATTTATTGAAATATGCATCACAAAAAAAGAAATAAACTCCGTAAAAGCTCAATCACCGTGTCAAACCGTTACTTTGAGGGAGTCGCGAAAAAGAACGAGGGAGTCGCTTTTTACGCCAGGGGGAGTCGATTTTCTTCGCTTGAAAAACTGCCGAAAGGTAGGTCACGGTGTTTTGTTGCATGTAGAAATAGTTTTTGCACAAATACTATATCGCACGGAACAATACGATAACTAAGGTACATGTACATCAGAAGTTTACAAGTCTTAACCATCTAGTATGCTCAAACACTTCGGATCTTTGTTCAGTATTCACAAATTTTACTTTAACGATGACAAAAAATATGCATTAATGAATATTTATGCAGTATAACCAGTTTGTAGGTGATCTAAATGTTTTATTATTTGATAATCTTTATTGTTTGACAATTTGAATTTGGAAAATGATCGTTTAAGGAATGTACGGAGGCGATTTCTAATTTCAGTGCAAAGGTAACGGAGGGGGGAGTCGATTTCTGTTCATGATTAAGAAGGAGGGGGGTCGCAAAGTAATCGAAATAATGAATTTTGGCAATCAATGTTGTCGAAATAAGCATTTTGAATGTTGAAAGTGTCATATTTTATTGTCAACATCATTCTTTGAACGTTTTATTCTGAATTTTTAGAAATGACAAAAAAGAAATCATCCTTTTAACTCCATCAACCTAACAAAATATATCACAGTCTGAGCCAGACTATTCGATTCCTGCACATATTGTAATGAGCACCACTCTCTACAAAGTCCTGCAAAGAGAAAGACAAATTTGACTTTAATTCGTACAAAATAAATAGTCCAAAATGATTCTCTCACTCAATGTTTAAAAAACTTTTATCATTTTGTTTTAGGATAAAAAATTTCTCTGTAAATATAATATCAAAGAAATTTAACCACACCCTTTTTGCCCACATAGTTTGAAATATGGACTATCAGACCCCCTATAAAAGATTGTGAGGTTGTGAAATTAGACATTTTGAATAAAGAATGTGCATTATTTAAATAAAAGGATTACCATCCAGGCACGTAGCATCGTTTTTGAAAGTGGGCGGGCCAACCAGAGAAAATTTTTTTTACTTACCTGAAGAAGTTGACAAGCAAAAAAAAAATTAAAAGTTGCCCAAACTCGAAAATCCTATTTCGTGGGGGGGGGGGGGGGGGGGGGCAAATTTTTAAAAGCAAATTTAATTCACTTCCAGTATTTTGCTACAATTCCTTGATATCATTATACTATGGTAAAAAGTGGGGGGGGGGGGCATTTCAATGAATATTTTCTATAGTAAAGGTAATGTTGGGGAAAAAGTGGGGGGCAGCCCCACCCCCCACCCCCTCCCCTGTTGCTACGTCCCTGCCATCAATCTATTACAAATGTGTGTGATGCTGTTTCTAAAGGCAACCTTTGGTACAATGATTCAGTACAGGAGGTCCATGGGCCACATCGCTCACCAGAGCATTGTGGCTAGGAACAAACTTGAATCTATACTACCTGATATACTACCTGATATATGCTTCCATATAAATATGAGCAATTATGGCTTTGCAAAAATTTTTTAAAGAATGTTCTTATATATTTGTATGTAAAACTTTGATCGGCCATTTTGGGCCCGCCCTACCCCCGTGGGTCATGATTTGAACAAACTTGAATCTACACAACCTGAGAATGCTTCCATATTAGTATGATCAATTATGGCTTTGCTATATTCGAGATGAAGATTTTTAAAGAATTATCTTACATATTTCTATTTAGAACTTTGATCAATAAGGCGCAAAAATGTTAAAACTTTATTTGCTATGTGCCTTTATCGTATTTGAAGAGTTTCTCGGAAGCTTTTGAAAAAAGGTCTTCAGATATTTTTTTGAATTTTCATCCTGCGTTTGGATACTTATGTCAGCTGTACATATATCATGATACTCGATTTCGCTGAATTGTTGTATATCAGAAAATTTGTTAACCCGTTGTCTTTTGGGAGTTCTTTTCAACGGAGAAGGTGACCCTCTTGTCTGGTTGCACTGAAAAACTCTATGAACTTTCAGCTTTTTTGGTGTTGGAGATTTTGAATAACAAGGAGTTTTTGAGGGGGTGTTTAATATATCAGCTGTCTATTTCCATTTGTACGGACTACTGGTAATTTGTATTTTCCCTTTTTGTTAGGATGATGGAGCCATAAGGATAATTTCTTTTTTGTCATTTCTAAAAATTCAGAATAATTACGTTCAAAGATTAATATTGACAATAAAATATGACATTTTCAACATTCAAAATGCTCATTTCGACAACATTGATTGCCAAAATTCATTATTTAGATTACTTTGCGACTCCCCCTTTCTTAATCATGAACAGAAATCGACTCCCCCTTCCGTTACCTTTGCACTGAAATTAGAAATCGCCTCCGTACATTCCTTAAACGATCATTTTCCAAATTCAAATTGTCAAACAATAAAGATTATCAAATAATAAAACATTTAGATCACCTAAAACCTGGTTATGCTGCATAAATATTCATTAATGCATATTTTTTGTCATCGTTAAAGTAAAATTTGTGAATACTGAAAAATGATCCGAAGTGTTTGAGCATACTAGATGGTTAAGACTGGTAAACTTCTGATGTACAAGTACCTTAGTTATCGTATTGTTCCGTGCGATATAGTATTTGTGCAAAAACTATTTCTAAATGCAACAAAACACCGTGACCTACCTTTCGGCAGTTTTTCAAGCGAAGAAAATCGACTCCCCCTGGCGTAAAAAGCGACTCCCTCGTTCTTTTTCGCGACTCCCTCAAAGTAACGGTTTGACACGGTGTCAATAGTAAACACACTGCCATAACTCCGTACAGACTAGCACGTCGTATACAAGTCCGTGCTGACCAGATTTTGGTCAGGGAAAATATCACAAGTGGAAAGAGAAGTTATTTGATATTTGCGAGGCTGAAAGGGGTGGGGGTGGGGGGTATTATAACTACTGTTCATAAGCTATAATTGTGAATTGTCTATCTATATGTAGTTCTAATATACATTCTATACAAAGCCATGTATATAGTCTGCAGTTGGTTTGCGTCGCAAAATTCATTTGTCAATTATAACTGATTATTTTAGTACTAATCTCAAATCTAAACCAAGTAATTTGGTGTACGGTAATTATTTACTTCAAATCTTAAAAGCAATTAACCAGAATACAAATTTTTATGTGTACATCTATACGTTCTTTAACACACAAACACACGGAGAAAGGCCATCCCCTGTTCAGATTGACATTTAGGCATTTGATTTTTTTTAGGCGGGGGGGGGGGGGGGGCATGCAAAAATAATTGACATGACCCTTATTTAAATATTCTTGGAAGACAGACATTTCTGCCGAATTCAATTTTGAGATTTTTTTAAAATGTGTCACTCCGACCACAAAGTATGTGCATTTTGAGGAATGTAACTGTTTTATAATTATGTTGTTATATAGAGTCTTTCGAGATTTCAGTATCCCTGCCTGATAGTCTAGCCATTTTTTTTTTATATAAAAATAATTTCTTTAGGAGTATTTGGGAGATAATTTTAAAAGCTAGGGTAGGGATACTTGACACTGGTTGAATACGGATAATTTTTATTTACTCTTTTGTATATTGAACTAACTCTCTCTCTCTCTCTCTCTCTCTCTCTCTCTCTCTCTCTCTCTAACCATACGTTAGGGCAATAATAGGTATAAGATCCTACACACTTTGTGCTGTACCATTTATTAAGCCTTAGAACAGATCAAGGATTTTTTTCAGGCAGGATATCGAAACTTCATAAATTGAATAATAATTTTAATTTGGACAAGAAGTTAACCCAAACGCCCAAATTGAAAGAGAAACTAGAGGTATTGTGAGCAATGAGCTCACTAAATGATACCCCGCCTCCCATATGGTTATAATGGCAAAGTCCATATTTTGCTGTTGTCGCTAAACCCAAAATACGATTCGGATCAAAAAGTAAAATAGGAGGTGCACAATGGTAATATGTAATAAACCTAAGATTCTGTGAAAGTTTCATTAAATTTCACTAGGTGGTATAAGAGGATTTGCGGATAAGAGATGGGTACCCCAAAGCGTAACAGACAGACGGACATACATAACGATTACTATATACCCTCCCACTTTTCAAGCGGCGGATATAATAAACGTAAAATATACATCACAGGAATAGGAACATTGGGAATTATTATACTTCTGTTAAAATGTTTCCTATATAAAGTTAAGAAGGTAAAATAACTATCTTATATAGTTCACACACAGCAAAGCTATACCCGGGGTATAGTTTTTGCTATCCACCCTCGGAAAATTTTCATGCAATTTTTTCCTCCAATTTTGATTTCTAGCGATAAATCTATTGACTGATGATGTCATAATGACTTCAGTAGCATTGTGACGTCATCAGGATTTCAGATTATTCTTGCAGTATTATCTTACTCCAAAAATTTCAAACCTCAGAAATTATATTACACATCAGTATAATAAAACGCTTATCCACTGGTTGTGAGTGGGATAGCTCTTTTATCAAACCCTTGACAGGGACTATTCCCCTCGGGCAAGCCCTCGGGGAATAGTTCCCGGTCGCGGGTTTGATAAAAGAGCTATCCCACTCACAACCAGTGGATAAGTGTATACTATCTTCTCAAACGCATTGGCGTCGGAAGCAGATCGAAAGTGGGGGGGGGGATAAGTGCAAAGAAATTTTTTTTTTATACATTCGAAAAAATCTGACAAGCTAAAAAAAAAACAACAGAATGTCCTTTTCCAAAACATGAATGGAGGGGTGGGTGGGTGAACTTCAGTAACTGCGACTTGTCTGTGGAAAGTGGGGGGGGGGGGGGGTAAACCTACGCAGCAATGTTCAATGTCTATACTAAGTATTTATTTGTAAAAAAAAAAAAAAAAAAAAAAAAAAAGCCACACACCCCGGTTCCGACGCCTATGCTCAAACGTACTTGTCGAACCTGGACCTGGACAACAGACAAGAGAATTTTTAAAAAGATAATTGTATGTAGAATGATGATTTCTCACGGGGGATTTGCTCTCTCTCTCTCTCTATATATATATATGTTTTTTCTAATAATCATTAATTATTTATGTCTAGAAATTTAATTAACAATAAATTATATTTTAATTATCATTGTACCACAGAATCAAACTCGCAACAAGTTGCGCGAGGTATAATGTTTTTCATCCGTCAGTCAATCCCTTATTTTTTTTGGTCAGCGCAACTTCTCATAAACCACTGCACAGAGTTTTGTCTAACTTTGCAGATTACGGAAGCGTATTAGTGCCACTTGGACACTTCATTTTTTTTTTAATTTCTACACTTTAAAGTCTAAATTTTACACTTTAAAGTGTAAATTTTACACATTAATCTGTAAAATTTACACTTTAATCTGTAAATTTTACACTTTAATCTGTAAATTTTACACATTAATCTGTAAATTTTAAACATTAATCTGTAAATTTTACACTTTAAAGTGTAAATTTTACACATTAATCTGTAAAATTTACACTTTAATCTGTAAATTTTACACATTAATCTGTAAATTTTACACATTAATCTGTAAAATTTACACTTTAATCTGTAAATTTTACACTTTAATCTGTAAATTTTACACTTTAATCTGTAAATTTTACACTTTAATCTGTAAATTTTAAACATTAATCTGTAAATTTTACACATTAATCTGTAAATTTTACAGATTAATCTGTAAAATTTATAGTTTAAAGTGTAAATTTTACACATTAATCTGTAAAATTTATACTTTAAAGTGTGAATTTTACACTTTAATCTGTAAATTTTACATTTTAAAGTGTAAATTTTACACTTTAATCTGTAAAATTTACACTTTAATCTGTAAATTTTACACTTTAATCTGTAAATTTTACACATTAATCTGTATAATTTAAACTTTAATCTGTAAATTTTACACTTTAATCTGTAAATTTTACACTTTAATCTGTAAAATTTACACTTTATTTGTTTATTCACACAGTCAATTTAGCATCTTAACACATCCTCAGTAACACATTTTTAGGCCAACAGACAATGTTTCGTGTATGATAAAATTTAATCCTGATGTTTTATATTAAAATAAAATTTTTCTTTGAATATAAAGTGAAGAGCATATCAAACATACATGCACATATTCCTGATCACAGGTGCTTAAGGACCCCTCCCCCCCCCCCCCCCCCCAATATAGATTCCAGGGCCTGTTAGACTTTTTTCACATGAATAATATATGGATGACACAATTGTGATATAATCTGTAAATCCTATAAATTAAGAAAATTTGCTTAAACTAACATTTTATTGCTTACAAATGTGTTACTGAGGATGTGTGATGAAGCTAAATGTGAATAAACAAATAAAGTGTAAATTTTACAGATTAAAGTGTAAAATTTACAGATTAAAGTGTAAATTTTACAGATTAAAGTGTAAAATTTACAGATTAAAGTTTAAATTATACAGATTAATGTGTAAAATTTACACTTTAAAGTGTAAAATTTACAGATTAAAGTGTAAAATTTACAGATTAAAGTGTAAAATTTACACTTTAAAATGTAAAATTTACAGATTAAAGTGTAAAATTTACACTTTAAAATGTAAAATTTACAGATTAAATTGTAAAATTTACACTTTAAAGTGTAAAATTTACAGATTAAAGTGTAAATTTTACAGATTAATGTTTAAAATTTACACTTTAATGTGTAAATTTTACAGATTAAAGTGTAAAATTTACACTTTAAAGTGTAAAATTTACAGATTAATGTGTAAAATTTACAGATTAAAGTGTAAAATTTACACTTTAAAGTGTGAAATTTACAGATTAAAGTGTCGAAATTAAAAAAAAGTAAAGTGTGCAAGTGGCACTAATACGCTTCCGTAGCAGATATTTATAGGAGACAATGTGTGTTTAGATTTGCACATCACTAGGAAATTCCGAATTCTTTACTTTTTCGGGAATTTCTGCAATTTTACATTTAGATTTTGGCCATATCTTGAATATAGAGATGAGCAGTTTGTCAGCGCAATTCCTCATAAACCGCTGCACACAATTTCGTCAAATTTTGCAGATATTTAGGACACAATGTGTATACGAGATGTGCATATTACAAGTAAATTACGATTCCTTTATTTTTTTCTGGGAATTTCAGCACTTCGACTTTTGGGGAGCGTGGGGTATGTGAACTTGCTCACTTTTTCTTTCATTGTGCATAAAATTTAAAATAACTTTTAATCAAATTATATTAGGGCTAATAAAGCCAAGAGAGTGTTAATATGCATGTTTTATTACACCCCCCACCTCCTATCACAGGAAAATATCTTCAAAAAGTTAATGATTCGTAATAATGATGCCTTATTATAAATTTAATGAAGCTAAACCATGTAATCATAAATATTATTTACAACATTTACAGACAAGAGTAATGTTTATTTTTGAAAAAAAAAAATTACTTGCATTTTTTTTTCAATCAACCCCACTGAGCTTTCAACTTTTGATATTTTCCCTGACCAAATAAAATGATCGGCATGGGCCACGTGTGTCCAAGCATCTTTTACTGTTGAGTTAGCAATGGATTACATGACTTCTGAGATGCATTTTTCAATAAAAGTAAAATAGGATAATTCTTTCACACGTGCACATCCCTGTAACGATAGCAGTATTCAGGTAAATGTTTTATTACTGCGTTTGACGCGTTTTCTCGACCTGCATGGATTTTTGCTGTACATGAATGTATTCTGTGTTAGTGTATTTTCTATATTGCAGCAAAATGCATTCAAAAATAATTTAATTCTCGGTATACTTCTATTTTTTTTTTTTTGTTGAATTCTCACTTTTCAAACGTGTATTTGGTCAGTTTATGGACTTCTACAAATAATGTATTAAGTCGTACAAAGATGAAAACTGATGCCTTATTAAGAGTTCATGTCAGCTTTAAGTTTAAAATGGTACTTCCACTTCCAGTACACGACCACTGTGGCACAGAGGTCGTGTACTGGAACTGGAAGTGAAGTATGTCTACTCCATACACTGAAATATTTTTTCTGTA
>NW_026920310.1:0-17119 GCF_032062105.1 Saccostrea cuccullata
TGTTCACTGCAAGTAAAAAAGGACATTTTTGTTTGGCATACTTTGTTATAATCATGTTAGATGGGCAGGAATAAATTAAGCCACAACAAAAATACGTCTATCAGAAAAACTATGATGCACTATTGTATAAGCATGCTAGTGTTAAACTATGGAGTAAGAATGCTAGCATTGAACTATTGTTTAACCAGCCTAGTGTGAAACAATGATGTAATCATGCATGTTGGTGCAAGTGTCTTTGATGGCCAGTAGAACCATGTGAAGCCATGTTCAAATTTAAAAAAAAAGTCCACAGGAGACAGGATCATAGGTTGTGTTTCTTACAGAGTCGTATGATAAGCGTAGATCTGGATTGTATTATATGATACTTCAACACAGCATTAAGTAAGCCAATCAACATATATTCCTGCTGAAGGAAATACAAAGTAAGACATTTAAGGAAATGAGTGGGTAGCACGGAACATGATGTTGTTCCAGTGCGTGGGAAGTTTTCTGGAATCTTTACCACTTTGTGTATAGATTTGATTAGCTTGCATTTTATGACGATCCTTTTTCAGGGATAATGTTTATTTATTTATTTATTTCCGTAATCTTAACCACTTTATGTAAAGATCTGATAAGCTGACATTTTATGACTATTTGTGAGTTTATTTGTCAGGGATAAAAATATAAATGAAGCCATAAAAACAAATTGTTTTGTTTTACAGCTGAAGAAGATATTTGCTCAAGTAATAATAGCCATGGCTCATCATGGGTACCTGGAATTAGAGGGCGGGCATCAAATGATAGAGTTTATTGTCAAGCAGTGTTCCCTCCCAAACGATCCACCCGTAAGTACAAAAGCATTGTTCCCTCCCCAGTGATTCACCTGTAAGTGCAAGAAAAGTGTTCCCTTCCCAGTAATCCACCCATGAGTACAAAAGCTATGTTCCCTTCCCAATGATCCACCAGTATGTACAAAAGCAGTGTAGCCTCCCCAACAATCCACATGTAAGTACAAAGTCAATGTTCTATCTGTTAGTACAAAAACAGTGTTCCATCCACAGCCATCTACCTATAAGTGCAAGAAAAGTGTTTCATCCCCAATGATTAATTGCTACTAAAAAAGCAGTCACTGTGTTCTATGTCCCATAATCCTACCTATAAGAACAAAGCAAGCATTTACCTGACTCAAAATGTGTGACATATTATTTTGTTTGTCATAAATCAAGTTAAACATTAACCTGACCCAAAAAAGAAGTGATATTACATGCACTTCATTTGTTTTCAATTAGGGCAAGCGTTCACCTGACCCAGAATATGTGAGTAACCAAGCACTGCGACTAATGTGTGACAATGTTCTACAACTCTTGGCTACCACTGTAGAGGAAATGGAACCGGTAAGCTAAATGATCACCTAAGGCACTGTGTTATGGAGCAGAATCTCCTGTAGGGTGTATAGAACGGATTTATTGAACAGTGACCCGTAGTAGGGTAAACAATCTCACGCAGTGTGAAACACATTAAAATTACATTTATTCACCCATAAATAAATCTTAAGGTAAATTTACAAACTCATTTTTTATGTGATAATTTCTTTTATTTCTGACTCTTATGCTACTTTTGTAATTATGAAAAAAAAAATTACGAAACACTTTTTGGTAATTTCCTAGTATGAATCTCAGCTGTTTTGGAGGTCAAAGATTCAGAAATGTATCTTAGAAATAAGTATCCACTTTTCAAAAATAACATGTATTTTAAGAAATTAACTTAAATTGGTCAAACAAGTACTTGTACTTGCCTCTAAGTAATCCATTGTTTGAACGTGTAGGTATTATGGCCCTTCTTACTGGAGATGATTGAGCCCGAACAGTACACAGAGGCAGGCTGTGTGGTCTGTAAATGTCTGGCCCACCTCGCCAACAAGAAACGGGAGGAGAAGGCCGAGGATTACAATCTGGACTACGACGTCCTGGGTAACAACAGTATCAACTCTCATTCAGTAGACATAATTTCTTGTGAAGTTCTAGAAGGTATAAGTATTTAAATCTTTATTTCTCTTTTTCAGCGAACACCCCGAAACCAAATGTCATGATAGCAAGATTAATGGTTTGTATATAAGTTCTGTATAATTTATAAATATTTCTTTATAATGTTGAAGAAGTATAAATTGTGCATTGTATACATGTAACTGTTATAATATATGAGATTTTAATGAGATATATAGAACTCTTCAGTGATTGTTAAATCAACTTAAAAGTAGGATACATTTTAATGCCTATAAGTGCATGATAATTTATGTGGCAGTTTAGAAAATTGACTTTTATTCTTTATGTGTTAAAAAACATTATGACAATGTAAATCCTCTTGAATGTCACATTCGTTAATCTTACATACGTGTTTCTTACATACTACGCCTATGAACAGAGAAATGAATTCTATTAAATTATTAAATAATATTTAATTTAGGTTTTAGCTGGTTGTCCCAAAAACAACAGAGATAGGGGGATTCATGTTCTGCAGCTGATGAAGGGAATGTCTCCAAACCTCAATGACAATCTAGTGGAACTCTGGGATACAGTGATTCCTAAACTCACTCAGTATCTAGAGGGTAAGTCTCCAAACCTTCCCAAATCTATAACAGTATCTAGAGGGTTAGTCTCAGAACCTTCCCAAATCTGTAATAGTATCTAGAGTGTATTCTCCAAACCTTCCCAAATCTGTAACAATATCTAGAGGGAAAGTCTCGAAGCCTTCCCAAATCTGTAGCTGTGTCTAGAGGGAAAGTCTACAAAACCTTCCAAAATCTATAACAGTATCTAGAGGCTAAGTATCCAAACCTTCACAAACCTGTAACAGTTTCAAGATGGTAACTATTCAAACTTTGCTGGAATAATATTCTACAAGGATTGTTCGAAAAGTTCGTGGACGATGTAAATTTTGACTGCCCATGAACACTGCCCCCCACAAATTAAAAAAAATATTAGCGAAAATGGAGCAGTACTCTTCAATTGTCATGAAACTTTATATGCTTTTTCGTGTTAAAAGAATAAACTTGATTAAGTTAATAAATAAACTTATAATAAGTAATAAATAATTGTGATGTCAAGGCAAAGTCTAGGGAGTGTGACATGTTTGTCATGTATTTGTTGTGATTGCTTGTTGAAGAAATGAAATTGTCTAATTTACTGGAATTACCACTGATCAATTTAATTTAAATTAATGTGTGATATCAATTAGTGAAAGGAGTATCCTACAGTTGTCATGATTTTGTCTGGATTGCTTGATAATTTTTTTGTTGTTGATATTTGAAATCAATAATCAAATGAAGAAATGAATAAAATGTGATATCAGTTATGAAAATTGGAAGGTGTGGCACACAGATATCGATATGTTTGAATCAATGAAATGACTTTTTCTGGAATATCTAGTAATAAAAAATTATACGACGATTATAGTGAGATATCATTAAAGTGAAGCTGAAGGAATACTGTATAGTTGTCACGAACAGTTTGTCAAAAGAATTTTTAAAAAATCTTGTTTATACTCACGTAACCACTCATTAATTAATGAAGAAATTAATGTAGAGACTATAATATAAGTATAATGAAGATGAACTAGCAATAAAAAAACACGTAGGTGCATTAATGTATGTCACTCTTCAGCTTTTTAGAAAAGTTCACGCAGAACCTCTTACTTCAAAACTGTTTATTCTAATTCAATTTTTATAACATTTTTTAATTCAACGATATTAATTGTTCAACTTTTAATGAAAAAACTGCTAAAAAAAAACACAAAGAAGCAAGATCTATGGGGGACTATTTCTTGCGGTGGAAGGATATTTAGCAGAAAATTATGAAATTCTGCACATTTATTAGATTTAATATCTTGGAACTTTAGCCTCACATACATTTACTCGGAGAATATTTTCCGTTATGATATGCTAGAAATATTCGTTATAGGTCTCAATTCATAATTTTAGAAAATATTTTAAAACTTCTCTCAACAAAATTTGCTGAGAAATGAAGATATGTCAAGAAGTCGAGATAAAATTTTCACTGTTTTTTGCCTGAAAATCACATATTTTGACCAATATTTCAAAATCAACATCACTGACCCCAACTTTTTCTTTCATTATTTTACACTACTCGATACTTGTGACTGATCAGCACATAAGTCGTAAAAAGTTTGATACAAGAAAATATTTTAATGCCTATTTAGATTTTAAATACCCCAAATATGTTACTTTTTCAGTGCAAAAAGGTCACAATAATTTTCGCGCATTTATTTGCAAGATTTGTTCAATGATAAATGTTATTCAAAATATTTTACGTAAAATAAGATTTTATTTATTGCCACAGCTCCATCTGATGAAATATGATAAAGGTTAAAATAATTGATCAAAGAGTTAAAATTTAAATGCAAAAAGGTCAACTTAAAGACGTACAACACACTGGGGGAGATAACTCTTGCGATTTCAATTGAATGTTTGACGTAACGTCAAATTTAACGTCAAAAATAGAGCGCCAAAATGACGAGTAAAACGATCCCGATGTATATCAATCATAAAAGAAAAATGGGATAAGGGGCTTGGCTGTGATTATACGTACCATACTCAATCAATAAGTTTTTTTATTAACCCGATTAAACTCCGTAAAAAGCAAGACATAAAATTCCATCCCCTAATGTTTATTTCATTTCATTTCATATACAATAAATTGTATTCTTGATCAAAGCGCAGCATTTTTTTTTATTCCGAAAATTTTATTTTACATTGCCGAAATTCTCATTATGTACAGTGGCTATATGACATTCCGATTAATGGTCTTGAACTTCTTCATTACAATTTGTGCATTTACGATATACGTGTAGATTTAATTGTTTTTCTTCTTTAATTAAATAAAACAACAATAAAGAAACAAAAAACTTTCACAATGTAAAATTGATGTTGTTCTCAGACCTTTACTGATCAAAGAGGAACAACTCTGAAAATGTAGGAGATGTTTATTTTCCTCCCTTTATTCACGGTTTTCCACAGAATCAGATACATTTACAGCAAGACCTGATAAATCCGAGAATTGAATACTATAGACCTCATATACACAATGTAAGTATAGAATTGAAAAGAATTGTTCACTAGTACTGAAATTATCTGCATTTATGAATATCCTATTGCAGCAAATCGTTTGACTTTCTGTCACTCACACATGTCGGTTCGCATTTCCTCGAATCAAAACAAAACGTAGCCTATAAGATTTTTAAAAATATCAATGTGCGATTTCATATAAATTGAAATAGATGAAGAGTGTAATGTTTGATATTTTGAAGTTAATGTGGACGAATACGGAATTCTCATTTTAACTTTAGAAGCAACGACATTGAAAGAATGCGTGACGGGTGTACATCTATGCAAATGTCGATGTATCTTCACGGCCACATACTGTGATACTGTCTCGTTTGAGAAATAATGACATGAAAGAAACTACAATTATTCCATTTACATCACAGGAGAGTTGAACATACACCATTTCTTTTATAGATAAAATTAAAGAAATCATTTTAAAAATCAACATATTATTCAAGTTCAACATAACTTAAATTCCTATCCAGGTTTCATGTGTTAGGAATGCATAACGCATACATGTATATGGACGAAACACTAAAATCCTTCAATAATTTTTTCCTGGTACATATAAAAACAGTAGTCAATATTTATTCTGCATTCATGAATTTAAAAACTAATGCATACCTCTGGGATTCAAATGTCGAAATACTAGTATATAAATTTGCACTGTAAACGACGTTTCGTCAAACGCTAATGGTCTGCGACGCAAAAAAAGGAAGGGGTGGGGGTGGTAGGGGTATTCAAAAATTGCCTTAAAATCTACATTTAAATACGCTTTACATATGAGTACTTTTAAATTTGTAAGTTAATATATTTTTGAAGCAAAAGCAATATTCCAATTTGATTTTTAGCTCTACTGGTCAGAGACCAGAAGAGCTTATGCGATAGTAATGCGTCCGTCCGTCTGTCTGTCTGTCTGTCTGTCCGTCTGTCTGTAAACAATTTTTCAAAACGCTACTCCTCCTACAATTTTAGTCTGATTTCAATATTACTTGGCACACAAGTAGACTACACTAAGATACATAGAATAGTGCATCGGTTCTTAATTTCGATGAACAGTGTTGCCATGGTTACTGAAAATAGAATTTTCTGTGAAATTCCTTAAAAACGCTACTCCTTCTACAGTTTTGGTCTGATTTCAATATAACTTGGCACACAAGTAGACTACACTAAGATACATAGAATAGTGCATCGGTTTTTGATTTCGATGAACGGTGTTGCCGTGGTTACTAAAAATAGAATTTTCCGTGAAATTCCTTTAAAATGCTACTCCTTCTACAGTTTTGGTCTGATTTCAATATAACTTGGCACACAAGTAGACTACACTAAGATACATAGAATAGTGCAATGGTTTTTAATTTCAATGAGCGGTGTTGCCATGGTTACTAAAAATAGAATTTTCTGTGAAATTCCTTTAAAACGCTACTCCTTCTACAGTTTTGGTCTGATTTCAATATAACTTGGCACACAAGTAGACTACACTAAGATACATAGAATAGTGCATCGGTTTTTGATTTCAATTAACCATGTTGCCATGGTTACTAAAAATGGAAATTTACGTGAAATTCCTTAAAAACGCTACTCCTTCTACAGTTTTGGTCTGATTTCAATATAACTTGGTACACAAGTAGACTACACTAAGATACATAGAATAGTGCATCGGTTTTTGATTTCGGTGAACGGTGTTGCCATGGTTACTGAAAATAGAATTTTCTGTGGAATTCCTTTAAAACACTACTCCTTCTACATTTTGGTCTGATTTCAATATAACTTAGCACACAAGTAGTCTACGCTAAGATACATAGAATAGTGCATCGGTTTTTGATTTCGATGAAAGGTGTTGCCATGGTTACTAAAAATAGAATTTTCTGTGAAATTCCTTTAAAACGCTACTCCTTCTACAGTTTTGGTCTGATTTCAATATAACTTGGCACACAAGTAGACTACACTAAGATACATAGAATAGTGCATCGGTTTTTGATTTCGATGAACGGTGTTGCCATGGTTACTAAAAATAGAATTTTTTGTGAAATTCCTTTAAAACGCTACTCCTTCTACAGTTTTGGTCTGATTTCAATATAACTTGGCACACAAGTAGACTACACTAAGATACATAGAATAGTGCATCGGTTTTTGATTTCAATGAACGGTGTTACCATGGTTACTAAAAATAGAATTTTCTGTGAAATTCCTTAAAAACGCTACTCCTTCTACAGTTTTGGTCTGATTTCAATATAACTTGGTACACAAGTAGACTACACTAAGATACATAGAATAGTGCATCGGTTTTTGATTTCGGTGAACGGTGTTGCCATGGTTACTGAAAATAGAATTTTCTGTGGAATTCCTTTAAAACACTACTCCTTCTACATTTTGGTCTGATTTCAATATAACTTAGCACACAAGTAGTCTACGCTAAGATACATAGAATAGTGCATCGGTTTTTGATTTCGATGAAAGGTGTTGCCATGGTTACTAAAAATAGAATTTTCTGTGAAATTCCTTTAAAACGCTACTCCTTCTACAGTTTTGGTCTGATTTCAATATAACTTGGCACACAAGTAGACTACACTAAGATACATAGAATAGTGCATCGGTTTTTGATTTCGATGAACGGTGTTGCCATGGTTACTAAAAATAGAATTTTTTGTGAAATTCCTTTAAAACGCTACTCCTTCTACAGTTTTGGTCTGATTTCAATATAACTTGGCACACAAGTAGACTACACTAAAATACGTAGAATAGTTCATCGGTTTTTGATTTTGATGAGTGGTGTTACCATGGTTACTAAAAATAGAATTTTCTGTGAAATTCCTTTAAAATGCTACTCCTTCTACAGTTTTAGTTTGATTTCAAAATAAGTTGGCACACAAGTAGACTACACAAAGATACATAAAATAGTGCAATGGTTTTTGATAAGTACAAACCAGTAGAGTTACAGTCTCGACAGAGACTTCTGGTTTTAAAATGTGTATTTGTAGATTCCTAGCAAAGTGATCGACCCCCGTCTGAAAGACGCCCGGAAACGTGATTTCTTTAAAAAGGGGAGGGGTTAATTTTCCGCTATTGAATAAAACTGGTCGTACAAAAATTATCCAAAAAATTATGAAGATTATTTATACTATCAGCTACCTAAAGAAAGTTTTTTACCAAAATTAAACAACAGGTTTTTTCACAAAAAAATTTTGAATTTCAAAAATACACAATTTTCAAGGCTTAAATAATTCATAGTTTTTCAGTTTAAGGTCTTTAAAAATTGTTTTGATGATATGTATATCAAAAAGATGACTATGTTGTAGTGTTAAATGGTTAAAGGAATAAGTCAATGAAATTTGACATTTATATCTAACCCGGCTTTTTTGAAAATTCAGGTTTAAGTAGTTCATTGATTAAAAATTTTCTCTCCTGGTAAACAACTAAAGGGGGGTAACTTTTAGAAGTTCCTGTCCAAAAACCACTCGAACGATTTTGTCCAAAATGTGCACACATGCAGAAGATATAGTCATGTCCTAAATATACAAAAATAACGAAATTAAACAACAGGAATTTTTTTGGGTAGGTGTGTTGTACATCCTTAATTGTACCGTAGCTCAGTAAGATGCACAGTGACCCCCCTATTTTCTCTACGATTTTTAGTCATACTATATGAGCACTTATCCAAAATATACTTCTCAAAAAATCCTTGATTTAACAAATGTCACGAGTGACATACCTTAAATGAATATTTATTAAGGTGACCAAAATTCTTACTAAGTGTTCATTTGAGGAATGTTTTTAATTAGGGCCCCGCAAGGATTTGCGGGTGCCCTATAGTAATCACTCTGTCTGTCTGTCTGTCTGTCCGTCTGTCATTCTTCCGTCCACAAATTTTCTGTTTTTTCCTAATAACTTTTTTTATTGTAGTCCAATTTAGTTCAAATTTGGTATGTTAGTTCAGTAGGCAAAAAGGCATATTTTGATGCTAAGTTTGTTTTTCTATGTCCTCTGGTTTGGAGCTGGGTGGTGGGGTAGATTCCTTAACTTTATATAAGAATGAATTGGCAAAGAGAGATAACTTCTGAAAATGTTCCCATTGTAAACTGAATACTGCAGTGAATGGGTCCCTTGGGATTAATTAGCTTTCCTCCTGAAGAAAATCCAAAGCATTATCTTTATCTGTCACATTGAGATTAATTACCACCTCTGTCTGCAAATGAAGTTTGTTTTCAAGTTAAGTCCATTTGGAATGCTATGAACACTCTGAAATGTGGATTGAAGTATAAATGTTTTTACTTTATTTTTGTTGAAATACCCTACTTTATTTATTTTTTTATTTATTTATTTATTTTTTTTTTTTTGGCTTCATGAAAATTCAAGAATATTATTAATTTTTAAAGCAGTAGGATAAAAACCTCATTCTATCATTACTGAAAAGTTCTTATTATGAATTAAGAATAAAATGATGAGAGAGAAGTACAATTAATCCCTTGGGATTTAGTCTGCTGCAGAAATCTTTATCTGTCACTTTAAGATTAATGAAAACCTTTGTCTGCAACTGCTGTTTGTTTTGAAGTTAATAAGGTCATGCCTTCATGATATATATTTGCATTCATTGAAGGCTGGCATTTTATATAACACAAGCTCCATTATTGTTTAGATATACATTCGGTGTTGAGTTGTTCTTTACTGCCTTATGTAAAATAAATACAATGATATTATTTACAAGTTTTTGGATATTCAGGAGTTATCTTGAAATTTTAAGAATACAGTTGCTGTTTCTCATTCGTCATATATTTTTTAATCATTCCATAAGCTGCACCCTTATAATTCTACCCCATGGCGGGGCCCTTGCTGACTGGTCAGTTATCTAGTTTTAGTGTGAATTATTGGTGTGTGAATCACACAGACTTGTCACGTAGGCATTTTCATGGAGTGCGCTAACGCTTCATGAAAAATATGCCTACGTGCAAGTCTGTGTGATTCACACACCAATAATTCACACTAAAATTAAAAACATTCCTTATTAGCTCACCTGAGCTATCCTTGGGTGAAGGGGATTCAAGTTTATTCAAATGAAGGGCCACGCCCTCATTCAAGGGGAGGTAATTGGAAATAAATGAAAATTTAGTGGCATATTTTAAAAATCTTCTTCTCAAGAACCACTGTGCCAGGAAAGATGAAACTTATGGAGAAACATCCTCAGGTAGTGTAGATTCAAGTTTGTTCAAATCATGACCCCCGGGGATAGGGCGGGGCCAAAATGGCTGACCAAAGTTTTACATAGAAATATACAGGAAAATTCTTTAAAAATCTTCTTCTCAAGAATGACAAAGCCATAATTCATCATATTTATATGGAAGCATGCTCAGGTAGTGTGGATTCAAGTTTGTTCAAATCATGACCCCCGGGGGTAGGGCAGGGCCAAAATGGCCGACCAAAGTTTTACATAGAAATATATAGGAAAATTCTTTAAAAATCTTCTTCTCAAGAATGACAAAGCCATAATTCATCATATTTATATGGAAGCATGCTCAGGTAGTGTGGATTCAAGTTTGTTCAAATCATGACCCCCGGGGGTAAGGCGGGGCCAAAATGGCCGACCAAAGTTTTCAAAGATATATATAGGAAAATTCTTTAAAAATCATTTTCTAAAAAATAGCAAATCCATGATTGGTCATGGGACTACTTCTGGATTTAAACTTTACAATAAAAAAACATTTTCTACTTTTTCCTACCCTTAGTGCTCAGGTGAGCGATGTGGCCCATGGGCCTCTTGTATTTACATTTTACATGTTTGGAAGCAACTAAGATATACTTAATATTTGAATTTCTCACTGCCCTACATCGTTGCATTTTTACTAATGTCGCTGCAGTCTCATTGTTACATCACGTTAATGCACGTTTCTTTCTACACGTGAGTATACACGAAAATGGTATTCAAATCAATTTCACTGTTTGCTTAGTAGAAAAACACAGCTAATGTAAATATTTTTATTCTAATATTGATAATGTTTACATTAATTTCTTACCTCTAAGTGACCTTCTGTAAAAAGTCTTCCATGACAACCTGTGTGGTCCATTAACAGTTCAATGTTTTTAATTTTTTTCTTGAATGTGTTAACTATTTGACCTCTTTCTTTGCCAATTGTATTCAAATTTAAAATGAAGTTGGTAAGGGAAAAAAGATGAATGTAAATTAATATGATTTTCTTAATCATTATACATCTGAAACCTAGGGACTAGAAAAAAAAAACTGCTATAAAAAACTTCTTTAAAAAAATTTTTTTTTCTTTTCGCATATATACTCATTTTGAAGGAAATCTGAATGTATGATAAGGAAGAGCTTTACATGTATGCTCTATCCAAAAAAATTATGTTTTTATACATTGATTCCATTTGCAAAGGTTTTCTGTAGAGTGGGGCTAAAATGGTCATATGGATATGAGGAATGGATATGAGGATTGAATGCTACAACATTCAGTTTTTATTTTTATTTTTAGAATATGATGGTGAATCTAAGTGATATCAATACCGTGATCTTTTGTTTATACAGATGATTTATTTACATTCTAGATGCCGGTAAAGAAGACAGCTGGTCACAGAAGAACTGGGAGGATCTAGCACTGAAGGTGAAGATGATAATTCTAGAGTAAACATTTTAACACATTATTTGTAAGAAAAGCTTGTCCTATTCTCCACCGACAGAGAAGATGACCAATTTTTATTTCATTCCCTTATAGTAATTTGATGATTTTTAAATAAAGGACTATCCCCAAATCATGGTGATCTATATATGAAGATGTTTAACTATTAAGCAAGCGTTCTTGAGTTCCACTTGTTTTTATACACTGTAATGAAAGATTGGCTCTGACTGTTTATCCATCTGTCTTTTTAGGTCACCTGAGTCACTCAGGTGACCTATTGCCATCCGTGTTTGTCCGTCGGCGTGTCGTCCGTCGTTCGTCGTCCGTCGTGTGTTAACATTTGAACATTTACAGCTTCTTCTCTGAAACCGCTAAACCAATTTCAACCAAATTTTGTATACAGCATCTGTGGGTGAAGGGGAACAAAAATTGTGAATTTCATGGTCCCTGCCCCCCTGGGGCCTGAGGGGTGGGGCCAAAACCACAAAAATTAATGCAATCTTTAAAATCTTCTTCTTTACTCCTGGACATCAAGCAGTCAAACTGTTTGCATGATTGTAATCAGCAATGAGTCCTCTACCAAAATTGTGAAATTCATGGCCCTGGGGTCAGGGGTTCTAGTGCGAGGGCGGGGCTAAATAAGTAGGTAGTGAAAATGCATTATTTCTTTGAAAATCTTCTTCTCTGCTCCTGGGTATTAAATAAACCAACTAAGTACATAGTTATGATGAGCAAGAGTGCCTCTACCAAAATTGTGAATTTTATGGCCCCAGGGTCAGGGGTTCTGGTGTTAGGGCGGGGCTCTATTGATTATATAGTGAAAATACATGAATTCTTTGAAAATCTTCTCTGCTCCTGGGTATTAAATAAACTAACTAAGTACATAGTTATGATGAGCAAGAGTGCCTCTACCAAAATTGTGAATTTTATGGCCCCAGGGTCAGGGGTTCTTGTTTTAGGGTAGGGCTCTAATGATTATATAGTGAAATGCATGAATTCTTTGAACATCTTATCCTTTGCTCCTGGTTAATATGCTAATGATCTAATTACATATTTAAGGCCAGGATTTATTTTATTTTCAGTTTTATAAACCCTCCGCTCAAGGTTTTGAATTTTCAGAAAAAAATACAACAATTTTTTTTCTTTCCGATGTCAAATTTGAGTCGGGATCGAGATTTCAAATTTACGAACTCGCATCTACATCTACATCTACATCTACATATTACAGCGTTCCATCAACCCTGATGATTATACGCTGGCCCTGCGCAAACGGACCTCTAAATATTAATTATAAAACGTATGTGAAAAAAAGAAAAAAAAACTAAGTGCCATAGAAGGTATAAATAAACCTAGTGCAATGAAAAACAATTTACAAAATTGTGCATGAAAAATGTGTATTTACATAAGAGTTATGGGACATAGCTTGGGACCAGAGTTCTGAACTGGTCCAGAGAGGCCGTTGCCACCACAGCATGTGGGAGAGAATTCCACAAGGTTACTGTATGGGGAAAGAAGCTAAATTTATAATAATCTGTTCGTGTACTGAAGGTCTGAAAGTGAAGAGGACTAGTATTACGTGTAATGGTCGTTGTCTGGGGTACCAAATAAAGGTTTTGATCTATAGCCACTAATTTGTGTGTAATTTTAAATAACATTATAAGTCTACATATATTTCTTCTATTGTCTAATGTTGGCCAATTTAAATGGTGTAACATATCTGAGACACTACTAGTATTGTGGTATCTATGTGTGACATATCTTGCAGCTCGTCTTTGAACATTTTCTAGTTTATCTTTAAGTTTTTTTGTATGAGGTGCCCAAACTGAAGAACAGTATTCGAGGTTAGACCTGACCATTGCTTTATATGCCAAAGATTTTGTTTCTTCATTTTTTATCTGCAAATTTCTTTTTAGAAAACCCAGTATCTTATTTGCCTTAGTAGTTATATTATTAATATGCGGTTCCCAGGACATGTTGTAGGATAATGTTACACCTAAATATTTTGCTGTCTTTATAGATTCTAATGTGTGTCCTTTCAAATTATAGGTATATTTTACTGGTGTGCGAGATCTGGTAATACTGAGTGAATTACATTTTTGAGGATGAAATTGCATTCCCGCTTTTACGATGAAACCGCGGGTAAATAAAGCTAGGTGACAGGTCTGAGAAGATAGCTTGATTTAGTGTAAAATTCATCGATAAGAGTGCCATTCAAAACGTTTCACCCGTTCAAAGGACAAATAAAATGCTGACGACTTTGTTGCACAATGACATGCTGGTGAGATAATTATGTATTCGTTTCAAAAGTATCTGTCTGTAAATTATTTTCCTCCCCCGGGTTTTAAACTGCCCGTGGTAGCTATTGCATATTGCCAGCTACAGTGTTTAGGTCTTTGTTGTAGCTTACAGTATCATTCTTCAGAAAAGGGTTGCTTATGCATCAGATGTAATGAATAAAACTATGGGAGAAGTTAAGTCCGTTTGAGGAAGAAATAAACAATAACCTGAAGAAATAAAAAAAAATCAACAATTAAAAGGCAAGAATATACAAATATATACAGGCATTTAGTATCATATGTATCAGCCAGAAAAATTATTTCACACTTAATTGAAAAAATGTTCACCCTACTCCCCAATACTCCCTGTCTGTTTTATGATAGGAATTATAATTTTAGGCATCAAGTAAATTTTAGAACAGTGTCTACACATTCACCTAACACATATTAACACATATTAAAAAAATGAAGATATATTGAAAGACTTTTAAAAAATTGATTTTTTTAAATATATTTTGATCAACATCACAAAATTTATATAACTGGCCCAAAATGGCAGATGATGAAATAAGCAATTAAATGTTGTACTTTCCTATTTGAAAGCATTATGTTACAATGAAGCGCATTGAAGTGGTAAAAATTTTCCGTTTGAATGGAACGTTTTGAGCTATCTTTAGAACGTTGATTGTCATACAATGACACGCCCATTTCTTTAGAAAGTAAAAATCGGTCAAATGATTCATTGGAATACCTGTAGAACAGGTATTCTAAAAATATAATATCCAATCAAATTGACGGTCTACATAAACACAGAGCACGCACGTGTTCGACCAATACATGTGTTATGGAAACTCCAATAAACATGATATTTTCATAATTATGTACAAATTCGTTGCAATACTTGTTTTATAGAAGGTGGAACTCTCTAAATCTCTCTTATAACTTTAAAAATCTCCATTTCAGTGAAACTCATGTTGCTTTTCGTAAAGAGTGGGGTGTCCTGAAACATTACGAAGAATATTTCCAAAGAAATGGGCGTGTCATTCTGTAATAATTGA
The DNA here is from genome assembly GCF_032062105.1 of Saccostrea cuccullata. NCBI lineage: Eukaryota > Metazoa > Mollusca > Bivalvia > Ostreida > Ostreidae > Saccostrea > Saccostrea cuccullata. The sequence goes on from NW_026920310.1 coordinate 15,059, forward strand.
CGTTCAAAACATGACTCAGAACGTTTCATCCAAACGGAAAATTTTACCACTTCAATGCGCTTCATTGTAGGATAGCATAAAAAAAGAATGTACAAATGTTAATAATTGATTTATCAAAAAAATTTTTTATTTCCTTCTCCTTCGGGACTTTTTTATTCTCATGTTCATAACTAAACCTAAACATAAAAAAATTCTGGCCTTATAATGAAGAAAGGGGCCTCTTTCAAAATAGATAATTTCAGGGCTGCTGGGTCAGGGGTACCAGGGGGGTACTTTGACTAAAAATAAATTAATGCTTTGAAATCTGCCCATTGATAAGCAATGGTGCCTCTTTCAAAATTTGTGAATTTCATGGTTTTTGGATTAAAACACGAACCAAATACAATCGCTGGAAAGTTGTTACATGATACTCAGGTGACCTATAAGGCCCGTGGGCCTCTTGTTGTCTGTAAATAAGTTTATTTGTCCACAAAATGAAATTGAATTGGATGGAGCTTGGGTTTTATTATTTCACATAATGGGTTTTAGATTTTCCAGTGATAAGGTTTTTAGCTCATCTTAGCTGAAAGCTCAAGTGAGTTTTTAGGTCACCTGAGTAAACTCAGGTGACCTATTGCTATCCGTTGTTGTCCGTCGTCGTCTGTCGTGCGCCGTGCGTTAACATTTGAACATTTTCAGCTTCTTCTCTGCAACCACTCAACCAATTTCAACCAATTTTGGCACATAGCATCTATGGATGAAGGGGAACAAAAATTGTGAATTTCATGGTCCCTGCCCCCCTTGGGGCCTGAGGGGTGGGGCCAAAACCACTAAAATAAGTGCAATCTTTAAAAATCTTCTTCTTTACTCCTGGACATCAAGCAGGCAAACTGTTGGCATGAATGTAATGAGCATTGAGTCCTCTACCAAAATTGTGAAATTCATGGCCCCAGGGTAAGGGGTTCTTGTGCTAGGGCGGGGCTATATAGATTATATAGTGAAAATGCATTATTTCTTTGAAAATCTCTGCTCTTGGATATTAAGTAAACTAAGTAAGTACATAGTTATGTTGAGCAAGAGTGCCTCTTCCAAAATTGTGAATTTTATGGCCCCAGGGTCAGGGGTTCTGGTTTTAGGGCGGGGCTCTATTGATCAGATAGTGAAAATGCATGAATTCTTTGAAAATCTTCTTCTCTGCTTCTTGGTATTAAATAATCTAACTAAGTACATAGTTATGATGAGCAAGAGTGCCACTTCCAAAATTGTGATTTTATGGCCCCAGGGTCAGGAGTTCTGGTGTTAGGGCGGGGCTCTATTGATCATATAGTGAAAATGCATGAATTCTTTGAAAATCTTCTTTTCTGCTCCTGGGTATTAAATAAACTAATTAAGTACATAGTTATGTTGAGAAAGAGTGCCTCTTCCAAAATTGTGAATTTTATGGCCCCAGGGTCAGGGGTTCTGGTGTTAGGACGGGGCTCTATTGATTATATAGTGAAAATGCATGAATTCTTTGAAAATCTTCTTTTCTGCTCCTGGGTATTAAATAAACTAACTAAGTACATAGTTATGATGAGCAAGAGTGCCACTTCCAAAATTGTGAATTTTATGGCCCCAGGGTCAGGGGTTCTGGTGTTAGGGCGGGGCTCTATTGATTACATGGTGAAAATGCATGAATTCTTTGAAAATCTTCTTCTCTGCTTCAGAGTATTAAATAAACTAACTAAGCACAAAGTTATGATGAGCAAGAGTGCCTCTTCCAAAATTGTAAATTTTATGGCCCCAGGATCAGGGGTTCTGGTGTTAGGGCGGGGCTCTATGGATTATAAAGTGAAAATGCATTATTCTTTGAAAATCTTCTTCTCTGCTTCTGGGTATTAAATAAACTAAGTACATAGTTATGATGAGCAAGAGTGCCACTTCCAAAATTGTGAATTTTATGGCCCCAGGATCAAGGGTTCTGGTATTAGGGCGGGGCTCTATTGATTATATTATGAAAAATGCATTAATTCTTTGAAAATCTTTTCCTTAAATTTGCTCCTGGGTTATATGCCAATGACCCAAGTATATATTTATTTATGA
>NW_026920311.1:0-17090 GCF_032062105.1 Saccostrea cuccullata
AAATAATTTTGAAATATTAAAGTGGAAGTTGTTGTCCGTGTACAATGCACGTCCTATGCCCCTCCTGCTATTGTACTCTATATCAACACCACGATGTGGCCATTCCGGATAACATTGCCAGATCGGTTTGGACCGACAATTACAACAGGTCATTTGTTCACTTTCTGTTTGATAATTAGTTTCACAATAACTAGGGCACATCAGTTCCGTTCTGTTGTGCTTTGGTTGCTGCCAAGGGAAATAACCTGTTGTCTGTGGAAAGGCCAGCAAGGTTCCAGATATTTTATAAAGCAACAGGAAAATCACGAACCAGAGAAAGTTGATATTCCACATGTTCATCAGAGTCATCTATGATCAGGCACGATTTGCTGTCCAATATATATTTTAAATGCCCTACCTACATGCTGTAGATAACCTAACTTGATTTATGTGACCTTTTTCACTTGTTTACAAGCTGACAGCGACAGCATATTTGTTTTATAACTATAGATCTTAGACTTGCAATGTCTATGTTTCTTTCTTTCCTCTTAACAAGTTTCGATATTTCTGTTTTTTTTCGTTTAAATAAATCCAGTATCAAAGACACTTGCAAGATGGTTGGTGAAAATATCTTCGTTTATTTTTCTCACGCTGTAGAGCCATTAAGTATACTCAACATTGTAAACTCCCAAGGGTTATTGCATAATAATTCTTACTTGTATCGTTTGGCATGTTTAATTCTTCATAAGATTTACTACGTCATATACAAAAATAGGTATGTAAGAGGACTCATCGTCCATAAATTTATTATCTGTGTGCTGAATGCAAGTGTCTTGTCCGTGCTACACTGCGAGAAATATCTCAACTGCTGCATGGCAACTTCCTCTTCCAAATTATTTTTGGACACTTCTTAAGAGCTCGATGTTTATCTTAAATAGGACTTTCAAATGCTCAATTTAAAAGGAAGAGATTATTACGAGGGTTGTCCTTAAAGTTCACTGACAGCCTCTGTATCATGGTCTTTGTTTTTGTAAGGAAAATTGATTAAGTTTTAATATGTGATTCATATACTCAACAAGTATTGTAGGTAAATTTCAAGAAAATGCATTAATGTTTACTTAGGAAAAAAATCATCAATCTTGAAAATAATTTGTTATTCTGAACAGGAACACACAGCAACAACATTAAAAGACGCCATTTTAAGACATCAGTGAATAATTCTCAGATTTTCCCAACTTTATCGAATTTTGAATTAGATATACTCAGTAATTCTACCTTTGAAATTCGAATTATATATAATTTTCGCATAAAATAGGGCTTTTATCTTGAAATATATTATTGATTACATTTAAAGAATTAGTTACGGACAAGTTAGATAAGCGGTGATTGCTAATGATCATAATTTGCTTAAATTTATTTGACCTATTTTAATATAATTCATAAATAACAAAAACGAAGGAATTTAAAATTATTATTTGAAATACCACCTTTTATGTCATGCCTTGTTTTTATGTGTACAAAATGGGGATTTACCGTTAAGGCATATTTTTATTTTTAGATCATGGATTACTCAGGTGATCTTCTGTACATAATTTTGTCTGTTGTCCGTTGTTTGATTATTTAAACCGTTATCTTTGATATGGCTGTATGAGATAAGACATTTCATAGCCTCAGGAACAGGGGAGGGGCATGCCCCAAATACTTTTACCAACATACAGAATACTGTAGAAAACTTAGCTACAATATGTTTGTGCCCCTCAATAAATACGTCTGATGATAATGTCATCTAGAGTGAACCGGAGTAATGAAGCATATGGAGATAACGAACAGAATTCAAGATCAAAAGTCCATAAAACAAAATAGGAGCAGAGCAAACGTGGACCTTCAAAATATCAGAAGTTGGATCAGTTGCAATGGAGGAGTGAGCATCCCCTGCCGACCCGTCACACCCAGTAAATCAAAGTTACAAAATTATCACTAGTCTTTAGTAAATCAAAGTTTTCAAAGTTATTACAATAGTGTCGAAGTTATCACTATACTAGAAGTTAATAAAAGTGTTCATTATGAGTGATCACTATAGTAATTCAAGGGACAACGTTTATATTATGGTAATTCAAATTTTAAGGTCAGCTACGGTTAATAAGTTTAGAAAGGTTTTAGACATGACGTCTCTACAGATTAAAAGTTAAAAATTTATTACCACAGTATACGGCGTTTTGTGATACATATAAATGTAGATTTTTTTTCATTTAACAACATTGGTATCATCCAGGTTTGCAGATTATTTTAATTTACAAAGAAGATAGAGTTCTTTAACTGTCTTCTATTTCAAATAATAGTGATCACGATAGTAAATCAAATTTACCATAGTGACAACGCTATCACTATAGTAAATAAAAATCTCCATAGTTACCTATCATGATAGTTAATTAAAGTGTCAAAGTTATCACAGTGACCATAGTAATCCAAAATTTCAAAGTTCTTATCAAAGTTAACTATAGTTTTCATAGTGTCAAAATTATCACTATAGTTATTCATTATATTTAACTTAAGTGTTAGAGCAGTTTACTGTGGAAAGGTCGACCATAAGCTAAACTATACTGATTATTACACCTCCACTTGAAAAGCGGAAGGGTATATCGCAATCGGGATGTCAGTCCGTCCGTGTGTTAAGCTTTGGGGTACCTATCTCTTATCCGCAACTAGTACTCCTCTTTTACTACTATTTGAAATTTAATGAGACTTTCACAGAATCTTTGTAACGTATTGTCATTGTGTACCTCCTATTTTAATTCTTGGTTGGACACATATTTTGGGTTTTCCATAGCAAAATATGACACTGCCATTTTTTTCTATAATATTGAAGGGTACCTATCTCTTATTCGCAACTCCTCCTATACCACTGAATAAAATCTAATGATACTTTCAAAGATTATTTATCACATTATGCCATTGTGCATTTATTTTACTTTTATATCTGATACTTATTTTGTGTCTCCAAGAAAAATACAGGGATTTTGCCATAATAATCATATGGGAGGTATCATTTGGTAATTGATGATTTTTTAAGATGGCGAATTCTAAAAGACTTACATTTTTTTCAGTTTCTCTAATTACTATATCTTCCTGTCTGAGCATCTGTCTACTGTAGATCACTAAATTTTCGCGACATCTTATTTTCGCGAGATAGTCATTGACTCTTGATTAGCGAGACAAAATTTTCACGAATTGTGGTTATTGTTCTATATAATCTTAAGGAATACTTTTAAACGCGAGAATTTAATTTTCGCGAGCACACTGTCTCGCGTAATTACGCGAAAATAAAGTTCTCGCGAATAAAAAGTGATTTACAGTATATAAGATAAATCAATGTAGTCGAACTAGAAAGATACAGTATATCGTTGAGATACTTAGTCTCTGTAATGATGTGATTTCTGCTGAAACTAAATTGCCAAACAGTTGTATGTCTGCTCAGTTTGAACACTGTAAAGTTCAACTACATTTATATCTTGGAGGGTACCCAATGTTTGTACCATACGCTTTTAAGACGAGGAGGGATGAAAGGAAATACATCTTTGAAACTGTTTCGCCTTCTAGGGCATGTTAACTTTTTTATCTCCCTGTTTAGCAACTACACTAAAATGGTTAATCTTCGAGATGTGGATGATTGGTACAATTGATATAAATTCTCCAGATTTTCCTTCCGACTTCTACAGCTTTCTAAGGTATTGTACCTCGCTATTATAGGGATATTCTTAAAATTGATTCCAAAAAAGCCGCATTTCAAAAATCCTCAAAGTGTTTAATCCAAATGCAATGAAACATCTTAAATTTATTCAAAACCTTAAACAGACGCTCAGACAGGATGACTTCTGTGGCCTCCCACTCGACATTTAGATATAGGCCTATCAACGACGTATTGTCAATTAACAATGACTATTTCCATTTTTTATGTCGCCACGATATATTCCTAGTGAACTTGAGATAAAAGATACCACAGAGTCTGATACATTTTGTAGATATTTTACTTGGAAAAGACTTAATTGTAGTCTCACAACCAAGCTCTATGATAATCATGATGACCTTCACTTTTCAGACGTCAACTTTCCTAAATTATACAGCAATATATGTGTACCTGTATCACCTGCATACTGTGTTTATATCTCTCAGTTGATTCGATTCGCAAGAGCATGCTCTACGTACGTACATTTTCTTACACGAGGTAAATTATTGCCAAGCAAGTTGGTGAAACACGAATACCGTCAGCCTAGTTTAAATTAATTATTTCATAAGCTTATGGTCGATATAATGACCTCATCAGCAAATACTATTTATCATTGAGTCAAATGCTGACCACAGGAGTCTGAAGTTTTTATCGTCAAAAAAAAAAATAAAATCCGGAATTTTTTTTTCCTACCTTTTACTAAAAAACACCAGGATGGCAACGTGTTTTGGGGGGACCTATCTAGTAAACAAATGGATCTGGGCTTGGCCAGAAAAATCTCGCGACTAATTCAGTATCTGGAGCATTTGTGTTATTTATTCAAGGTGAAAAATCCAATCTGCTAGACGACTACGGGCTGTTCCTAGCTTTTTTTACACTTCGACAGCTCATCCCAGACTCCATGCCACTAAACCGTAAGAGAATCTCGCAGTGTATATTTGACGTTTATAAAAAACTTGTTCAAATGAAATAAAATAAATAATTGTTGAACGTAATTTGATTCAGTTATTTTAAATATATTTAATAGAACTTTAAAAAGTTATTAATTCTTTTTCTTACTTGTATGACGATGTGTACCAGGGACAGATAATTTAGTTTTTACAAGGCGCCAAATTTAAATCACTGAAAAGCTAAGTCGACAAAAAGCCAAACTGTTAGACTTAGCGACCTGATAAGGCATTATTTTGTTTGAAAATATATATTTGTTTATTGATCACATATGGTAACATAATATTGGACATGAAGTTTCTTTTTTGTTTCTTATCTTCAATTACGTCATATATTCACTTCGGAGTTCACTTCCGGTTTAGTGGCATGGAGTCCAGGCAATCGCAACATCTCGGGCCTTTCCGACTAGCGGAAAAACGACCTCGAATGTATATGGTAGACGCCATGACAACCCTCCTTTTTCATGATCTTTGAAATAAATGCATGAAGACCTTTTATCTGTGGAATATGGAGTTTAACTTTATTCAATGTAATGATATTACCTAAAATATACTATAGAAGGGACTTCTAACTCCTTCTATCCTATATTTGAATAAACAGGAAATGTATAAATTTTTAACATCCGGCGATGTTAATACATTCGAGGTTGTTTTTCCGACCTCGGACGGAAAGACCCCAGATGATGCGATTGGGAGTCCAGGATGAGCTGTCAAACTGGAAAAAGGGCCATGAACAGCCCGTAGTCGACAAGCAGATTGGATGTCTTAACTTGAATAAATAGCACAAACACTCGGGATACTGAATTAGTCGCGAGATTCTTCTGACCAAGCCCAGATCTTTTTGTTTAGGTGGGTCCCCCCAAAACTTGTTGCCATCCTGAGGTTTTTTTAGTTAAGGGTAGGAAAATTTTTTTCCGGAATATTTTTTTTTGACGATAAAAACTTCAGACTCCTGTGTGCTGACTGACGTTTTTCATACTTATTGTTAGTCCATTTTTTTACGCACTGAATCAACGATTGACTGCCCCTTATTTCCCGATCATGACAAAGAGCACACGGCGGGTTAGACCGGTCGGCAGGGGATGCTCACTCCTCCATGCCACCTGAACCCACCTCTGATGTTCTGGAGGTCCGTATTTGCTCCAATCCCATCTTGTATTGTTTAATGGAATTTTGAGCTTGAAAACTTTTCGTTATCTCCATATATTTCATTCAATAAACAATATCTAATAATGTTTATATACATTCTTTGCATGATAGATACCGGTATGAAGACATGAAGATTTCTTCGTCCATGAGGAATCAGATTCTCCAAGGGCAAAATAAAGTAGGCCTTTCTGCAACCATCTATACGTCTTTTAAATTTTACCTCGTCTTTAACATAATAATCTTTGATTGTCAACTCCTGAATGGCTGTCCTTTTTTCATATGATATGTTTTTAGACCAAGGACAACAAGTGTTCTCCTGGTTTTAATCATATTTACCGAAGTTAGTTATATATTTTGTTCCTTTATTTTTCCAAATGAGGCCCCACTTTTCTCTTTCAAGGATTACTGGCTCCCTGTTCGGGAGGTCGTATGTTCAAATCTCGGCTTTGACTGACCTAAGTCGATAAAAATGGTAGCAACTGTTTCTTGCCATGCGTTAGGCACTTTAAAGGAACGATGCAGGATCTTCAGATGACACCCTAAGATATTTCTATCCTCCTGTGATGTCATAGGTTTTTGCAAAAACTGTTATTAATTCAACTTCATACCAAATAGAACTAGTGCTAATTGTAACGGGGACCGTTACAGATGTTCCCCAAACGCTCCCCAACTCCCTTTTGGTGCCATATTCCCTGTAAGCTTCGTTTATTAACACAAACTCTATTCATTTGAAATTTTAACAATGTTTACCCAGAAATGTACCATGCTCATTCAAATTTTAGCATTGCATGTGTGCGCATGTGAAGGCATATACGTAATGACCATATCATCTTGTCTACACAATCTAAATATTTTGATATACTAAATTTTAAAGTATTTAATCCAAAAGTATAAAAAAAATTCGCTCATTCAAGTGTATTTTTGATTTTACCCATTTCACGTGCACGCATGTGCATACATGAGCATGGTGACCATACCTTCTTGTAGAAGTTCATTAAATCTATCTATGTTCTAAATCCCATCCCGTTTGGTTGAAAACCAAGGGAGTTAAAACTGTTTAAAGTTTCAGCCAATCACATTGCAGCGTACGTACACGCACATGTAGGCATGTGCATGGAGACCACACCTTCTTGTAGATGTCCATTATATATATCTATGTTCCAAATCCCATCCTGTTTGCTTAAAAACCAAGGAAGTTATAACTGTTTAAAGTTTCAGCCAATCAGATTGCAGCTCACGTACACGAACGTGTATGCATGTGCATGGTGACCATACCTTTTTTTAAAAGTTCATTTTATATATCTATGTTCCAAATCCCATCCTATTTGGTTGAAAATCAAAGGAGTTATAGCTATTTAAAGTTTCAGCCAATCAGATTGCAGCTCACCTGCATGCACGTGTTTTCATGATAATTTCTATATATCATGTTGTAGGATATCCTAATGCATGGCTATGTTCAAAATTTCAAAGGATCTCCTCAAAAAACAAGAAAGATATTGAGACTTTAGTTTCAGCCAATCAGAGCAAAGCGCACGTGCATGCGCGTGAGATCTTGCTATTTTGACCATATCATATTGTCTATATTACTAATATATCCTTACATTATGAGTTTAAAAGCATTTCATCAAAAATTTAAAAAGTTACGCCTATATCAATTAAATCGGTCATTTTACATGTTGCACGTGCGCGCTCTTGCAAGCACGTGCGCGCAAAATGACCTTTGTTCGGCAAATCTACATAACATGTCTATTGACCCTAAAAACATTTTACCTTAGTCGGATGTGTAGTTTACAAGATCACTCAAGGACAAAATTTTCCCAGGAGTAATAATAATAATAACTAGTGCTAATTGTAACGGGGACCGTTACAGATGTTCCCCAAACGCTCCCCAACTCCCTTTTATAGTCATATTCCCTGTAAGCATAATTAAATAAGACAAACTCTGTGCATTTGAGATTTTAACAAAGTTTACCCAAAAGTGTACTATGTTCATTCAAATTTTATCATGCACACTTGCACATGTGAATGCATGTGCATAATGACCATATCATATTGTCTACACAATCTATATATTTTGATATGCTAAATATTAAATAATTTAATCCAAAAGTAAAAAAAAAACCGCTCATTCAAGGGTATCTTTTATTGTACCCATTTCATGTGCACGCACGTGCATACATGAGCATGGTGACCATACCTTCTTGTAGAAGTCCATTACATCTATCTATGTTCTAAATCTCACCCCGTTTGGTTGAAAACCGAGGGAGTTATAGCTTTTTAAAGTTTCAGCAAATCAGATTGCAGCGCACGTTCACGCACATGTATGCATGTGCATGGTGACCATACCTTCTTGTAGACGTCCATTATATATATCTATGCTACAAATGCCATCCTGTTTGGTTGAAAAACAAGGGAGTTATAGCTATTTAAAGTTTCAGCAAATCAGATTGCAGCACACGTGCATGCGCGTGATTTCATGATTTTTTTTCTATATCACATTGTAGGATATCCTAATGCATGACTACGTTTTAAATTTCAAAGCATTTCGTCAAAAAACAAAGGCGATATAGCCATTTAAAATTTCAGCCAATCACATTGCAGCACGCGCGCATGCACATGCTTTCATGAAATTTTTTATATATCATGCTGTAGATCTTCATAATGTACGACTATGTTCAAAATTTCAAAGGATTTTGACAAGAAACAAGAAAGATATTGAGACTTTAGTTTCAGCCAATCAGAGCGAAGCGCACGTGCATGCGCGTGAGATCTTGCTATTTTGACCATGCCATCTTGTCTATACTACTAATGTATCCTTACATTATGAGTTTCAAAAAAATCATCAAAAAAAAGAAAAGTTACAGCAATATCCATTATATTGGTCATTTTACGTGTTGCACGTGCGCGCTCTTGCAAGCACGTGCGCGCAAAATGACCTTCGTTCGGCAAATCTACATAACATGTCTACTGACCTTAAAAACATTTTACCTTAGTTGGATGTGTAGTTTACAAGATCACTCGTGGACCAAATTTTCCCAGGAATAATAATAATAATAATAACTAGAAACGAAACTCGTTGCGAGCAACGAGAGGTCTTCCGTCCGATTCAGAAAAAAACTGTAAAATCAAACTGAAAAAGTGATTTTAAAAATCGGACACACGGTGGATCGAACCCGGGTCGACAGCGTGAAAATCCATTGCGGTACCCATTACACCTTATGGAACCTGCTTCAAATTTAACATTCGAATATCGCGAGATTGCTTTTTTTTTATTTTAATATACATTACATTTTTTTTAGATTCAGTTTGGAATTGTAAAATGACGGCCAGCTTGCTAAACTTTGCTCAATATGATCACATCGGAATTTGTAACTTGAGTTTTAACAGTAATTTTTAGGATAGATAATTATTATCTATTAGTAATCAACAGATGATACTGTTTTCTTTCCTTTTTTCGATATGTATTTAACTTTTTATTCCATGCAACTCCATATACAGGCATGCCAATTTTATATATTTCTGCACTATTGTCAACATTTGTCTCTACTTAAGTCAGGTCACGATACATTATTTCGTGCCAAACGTCACATTCCTTTAAAATATTTGATATATATGATGGATTTGATAGCTTCAATGAAAATTAGAAATGTATGTTCTTATAACTGGAATTTGAGCATTAGAAAATATATGTATCACATTATACAAATATAATATCGTATACGGCCAAGTAACACTAAAGCTGTGAATTCGGTGAGATTATCCACGAATTATGTATCCTGTTTTCCCCCAAAGTGGAGATGAGTTACACGTTCATGAAAATACTGGAATGTTTCACTGAAAAAAAATCACTCGCCCTCCGACGGTCAAGGAATCTGATACTATTTTTGTTCAAAAACTTGCATTAATTACATTAATATTCATATAACCTTTAATAAACAATCTTTTAAAAAAAATGTTTTTTTTTAATTTTTGTCTTTTCTATTCATTTAATATGTCACAAGCCTGCGTAGAAAAATAAACAGAAGTCAAGTAATACTTCAGAAACATAGTGAATATTAAGTCAGGCAAGTTTCTTGAAAAGCTATTACTTATAACCATGGTTTAGGATAATTTTTCCCTCGTGCAAAACAAAAGATTGTTGTCATCGTATTTCCACTTGTAGTCATGTTGTATTCTACTTTGAGATGCAGACAAAAGCAATTTCAATAGACGTTTGAGGAAACCTCATTTTAAAACTATACTCAACGTAACGTAATTGCGATGTAGCAATCTAAAGAATCCTCTACATTCCATAAATCTTTTTGGTAGAAGTTTCGTTCATCTAAACGCTCAGCTGACCTTCTAGAACCCGACTTGCTTAATGGCGGAGTTCACGGAGACGCCCCGCCATCTTGGACACGCTTCAGATTTTCAAATGCGAATATCTAGTGTGTGGATTGATCAATTCTTAAATAAATTATATATTAGGCCTTTCCAGTAGGGTCTTAATTACCATTAATTATATCAAAAAAAAATATTGAAAAACAAAAAAAGTTGAAAAAGTGCACATTTTGAATTCACTTCCTGTAGCGACCGGAAGTATTGACGACGCAAACGAAGGCAAAATTGCACATCTATAACTCATGGTCTATCATCTCTAACAAGTCTCCAGTTAATATCTTGAGCCGTTTTTGAGAACATTCGAAGACAAAATTGCATTTTAAAATCAGGAAATTGCCCATAACTTGGCACTGGTAGCGAATTTTCCAACAAACGGAATTTTATATAAAATTCATATAGTGACCTATTATTCCTGAAATTTTCATTGAATTCCACCGAATAGTTTACGAGAAATCGCCTGCACAAAATTTTGTCTAAAAAAAAAAGAATAATAATAATAATAAGAAGAAACAATAGAATCACTATAAGGTCTTCCGTGAAGACGGAAGACCTTAATAATAATAATAAGAAACAGAGTAAAAACAATATGTTCCCCAACTTCGTTTGGGGAACATAATAAGAAACAGAGTAAAAACAATATGTTCCCCAACTTCGTTTGGGGAACATAACAATATCTTTTGGAAGAATGCTTTAAATAGGTGTGATGGTATATATTGTTAAGTAAAAGAATTTTACAAATGTATATTTTTTCTAATAAATTTTTTTAATTTAATCAATTATTCAATCTTTAAAAACGTTGACAAGGGCAACGATTCCCTCTCAGGTCTCTTCATTCAGGCCTTTTCTTGTTAGTACTTCTTATGTACAATAGTTCCACTGATATTCACAATTCAAAAGTATCTTATAAGTAGCAAGTGTTTCTGAAGTTTAAGCATAAGAATTATACATTTGAACAAGTTTTTCCATAATTGCTATCATGATACTGTTTACGAAAAATGTACATTTTTTTATGTTGAAATATACGTCTGTTTATTCATATCTCTCATATTGAATAATATGGTAACCTATACATTATTTTTTACAATAATTCGCAAGTTTACACTGTTTTAGATAAAATAAATGCAGTTTAGTACTTTAAATGTTAAAATTTTGAGTGTGGAAAGACCTTAAAATCCCAGGCCCCATGTCTCGACAGGTCATAATACGATAAAGATCCCTCACTACTTCATGGATCGAGTGCCGAGTAAAGGTCTATATTTTATGCCTTTCACTGGTATATGGTGTAAAAGAGTGCATAATTTTCAAATGGGGAGTAAAACGACAACAATCCATCTATCAATCCAAGAAAAAACTACCTTTCTGTTCATAGTGCATCACATTTGATGGGGGAGTGTGCTTGTAAACCACTTAATGCAACACTGTTTTGATCTGGTTACTTAACTGCATTTTATCTTCACAGTTTAAGTTTGATCATAATTTAAACAGATCGACATCTTTCTATCCTTGTTTCTTTCGTTTTCATTGCATTTTTAAAATCATGTTAAAACTTTTGCATATATTTTTTTTAATTTTTCATCCCTTATAGATAATTTAATATACTGGAGCATGACCTCTGGCCACTCACATCAAATTGTTTGCTTGATGATATCTTAATTCTTGACAACAATCTTATAAACAAAGTTTTGGTCAACAAACAATTGTAAACCACATAAAGCTTCTTGTCAGCAGTGAAAATAAACATTTATTGGCAATCTAACTGGAAAAGTTAGCTATAATGCCAAACTAGTCTCAATGGATGTTACCAAATCATACACAAATATTACTACTGATCTTGGTGTCAAGGCACTCGAAAGCTGGATTGATAAATATCCACAAAAAATTAATGAGCGTTTCAGCAATTTTTCCTATTCAATTAATCAAATGACAAAAAAGAACAGCCTAGCCAATAGTAAAATGGTAAAAATTAAGCACTTAAAAAGCAAAAAGTTTGTCACAAAAATATATTTTAAATGCCCTAGCTGTAGATAACCTAAATGATGTATATGACGTTTTTCACTGGTTCACAAGCTAACAGCGACAGAATATTTGTTTTATACATGTAACTATAGATCTTGGACTTGCGATGTTTATTTTTCTTTCTTTCCTCTTTACAGTTTTCGATATTTCTGTGACGTTACTAGAGGAAAATTTTTTTCATTTAAATAAATCCAGTATCAAACACAAGAGAATGACTGGTTGGTGAAAATATCTTCATTTATTTTTCTCACGCTGTGAGCCAAAAACATGATAAAGTATACTCAACATTGTAAACTCTCAAGGTTTATTGCATTATTATTCTTACTTGTATTCTTTGGCATGTTTAATAATTCTTGATAAGATTTATTACGTCATATACAAAAATAGGCATGTAAGAGGCCTTCAGTTATAAACTCATCATCCATCAATTTATTATCTGTGTGCTGAATGAAAGTGTCTCGTCCGTGATGCAGTGCGAGAAAAATCTCAACTGCTGCAACTTCCTCTTCCAAATTATTTTTGGACACTTCTTAAGAGCTCGATATTTATCTTAAATAGGAATTTCAAATGCTCAATTTAAAAGGAAGAGATTATTACGAGGGTTGTCCTTAAAGATCCTTGAGAGCTTCTGTATATACGGTCTTTGTTTTTGTAAGGAAAATGAATAATTTTTAATACAAGCATTGTACGTAAATTTCAAGAAAATGCATTTAATGTTTACTTAAGAAAAAGTTTTCTTTTTCAATCTTGAAAAATAGTTTCTTATTTTGAACAGAAATACACAGCGACAACATTAAAAGACGCCATTTTAAGACTTCAGTAAATAATCCTCAGATTTTCACAACTTTATCTGGACTAAGTACTGTGTCCAAAACCAAACTCTATGCTAAACGTGATCACCCATTCTCAATATAAGGGCACATTTTTAAAAAATGAAGTTCAAGATAACAATTTTTCTATCAATTACCTTTGAAAGAAAGTATGTGAAGATTTTGTTTCCAGATTTTTTTTCATCAAATATTAAAACATGGGTCAATGACAAGACGGTAAAGTAGAGGGTGATTTTATTCAAAAATGTAGGTTGAAATGTACGTTACTCTTTCTTCAATGTCTAAAAAGATATGTACGAGGGGCGTTCAATAAATAATGTCATTAGCTCGATGACATACAACATAGTAGTCATATGACATAAAACTTTACTTTCTCTCATTATTGAATCTTTAATGAATTTATAACAGTTTATGTGACCACTTTTCATCACATAGTCTTATCGCTAGAAGCTGTAAATCAAGGCCTATTCGAGACACTGCATTATAAATGAATGTTAAAGAATCAGTAAACTAAAGTGAAAATAAAAGCTAAATTAAAGCTGCTGTAAAACTTGTAAAAAATCCCAAAGAAATATTCACTGAAATATGTGATATTTACAGCAACCGATGCCTGTTTTATGGACAAATTAGCAGGTGGATTTCAATGATAAAAAATTATATAATGGGCATCAAAAATGGGTACCCTCCTTGCCAACAAAAATTATAATAACTTATGTACTGTTTGCCAAATTTCAACAAATAATATTTGATCTTGTATGAATGACTTTAAGACACATAGCAAATTAGATAGACATCATATCGGGAGTAGTTTACACTGTTTTAAAGAAACGTTTGACAGTAATTAAGCTTGGTACTCTAAGGTCACCCTGTATTTTGAAAAATGAGTGAAAACGACAGCCTGTACCAAAGTCTTAACAATTATTTTAAAATATCAGTAATTGTAGTAATCCACATTTGTTTTATATTCAGAAAGATATTGGAACATGAATCTATTGCTTAAAACCATTAAAACAAAATTTAACATAAGATGTACTTGATAAAAACGGCGAAGGTCTGTCAAGAGCAAAGGTCTGCAAGAGCACAAAAACAGATTATTATGAAATTTTCTTCAATATGAGTGGTATTATTGTTTAAATTCGTATTCGGGGAGACAGTTTAATATCTGGAGGTGTCAACAAAGCAGTTTTTTTGCAAAGAAATCGGAAGGTTTATTAGAGAAAGGACCCAGAATCAGGAATCCACTACATTGAATTTCTTCATGACAGCGTTCAAACCCGCATGCCCTAAAGAGTAAAGGGGTTTACGGGATAAACAGAAAGTTAATGTTTTTTCACATTAACAATATTTGCCAGATCTTTGACCTTTTGACTTGTTTCTATTTCCAAATTTGAAAAAACACCTTTCAGAAGGAAAAAACAAGTCCAGGAAATCATTGGATCTGCCATTTTCCAGTATACTAAGGGTCATACCCAAAAATGAGTTCTTAAAATAATCAGAAATTGGATAAAAAATGTTATGGACTTGTGTTTGAATTAAAAGAGATTAATAAGTAAAATCATGAAGACTAAATCATTGAACAGCGTCGTTTGCTTCTTTCTGAGCCCAAATGACATTATTTATTGAACGCCCCTCGTAAAAAAATGTAGTCATTAAAATCACAATTGGAATATCTCATCTTAACACCAGAACATCCTACCAACTCTGTCAGCAACATATTTTCTCGGCATACGCACGTGCGTTTGATTTTTCCTTTCAAAAGACAGAGGTTACTTTTTGATCCAGATGTATAAAAACATTTTTTTAAATATATGCTTTGAATTCTTCTCTCTGTTTTGTTTAGCGCGATCAGTTTGGAATCTTGTCATTTTCTATAGATACTGGAACTTAACATGTACATGTAGTAAAATTCTATTTTGTAGTTACTGCCTTTTTTAACATATATCCATGCCGATTTAGAAAACTACGTTAATGTAACGTACATTTCAATATATATTTCTGTTTAATAAAAAGCTTAAAATTCATCTAAAATTCATCGTTTTGTTTCAGTTTATTCCAAAAAAGATTCTCTGTAAATTTACATTGTGTTATATGTCACAATCACCACTATAAAGACACGATTGCCTCAAAATATGAGTAAGTTACGTACATTTCAAGCTTGTAATGATATGTAAATTAGTAATAAGAAAATATTGAAAAAAAGCAATTATTGACATAAAAATCATTTCAATGAAGCGTTTTAACGCAGTAATATAAGAAATCATAATGTAACAAACGAGGTTATTGTCATCAGCTACACGATTGTCACGTCACTTCGGTAACGTTCATTTCGCATATTATTGGGGAGTCCATCCACCTCAGTTCATTACCATTCTTTTGTGCTGTTTCGCTGAAATTGACACCGGTTGTAGCCTAGTTACTTCTACCTGTGTGCAAAGGTACAGACAAAAAATATAAGAGTCAGACGTATTTTGCTATGATCTCACAAATGCTCGTGTTTGGCCATTGAAACTTAGCATAAATCTATTCCGAATATATCCATCGACAGTCTTGTTAACAATATCATTTAGTATATTGCAACATCGTTTGTCAAAACACAAACATACGTGCTTTTCAGCAGATCTGGAAAAATATAACCCAAAATGCAATGATTCAAACAAAACTGAGTATTGTGTGTCTTTCAGTATTTGAAATGTACGTGACCGTCTTGTGTTCTGGGTTTATTTGTTTTATTTCTTTTTCTTTTCTTTTCTTTTTTTTTTTTACCAATTATAAGCCTATGCATACATTGTTTTAAATTATCAACAACAATTCAATTAATATTGACGAAAAGTCGCATATGAAAAGTAAACAAACTGCAAAAAGGTTGCCAAAGATGAATTAAAGACACTTAAAAATAAATTTTCTAGCATGTGGTAACAGTCTACCACATTTACGAAGATTTGGGGTGCATTTACATGGATTTTTGTGGTCAGTTGTCAAATGGATTGTAACAATAATTTCTCTTCCACAAGCGTATGTTAGACACGCAATATATTGATACTATCTGAACTTGCATATCATAAGAAATGCATGATACGGGTTTCGTATTCAGAAATATATACCAGGTATCAAAATTATATTACATATAATTGACCTTAATATATTTTTTTCCTCAGCAGAAACGTTTCTTTTCATTCATTTAGGGATTTAGCCGACCTCCAACCTTTGAAACTTTCCTTTGTGTACACATTCGAGTGTGTGAAAGTATGAGAATACATGAAAATTCGTGCGAGATTCACTTAATTCTAATTTCATGGTAACGTGCATGTCAGTAACGTACATTTCAAATGATCACTTTTCATGTAAAAAATACATTTTAATTGTGTTGAGCAAAACGTCTTTGCCAGTTTACAGGATACAAGGGGTTGCTTATTCAGAGTCGTCTCATATTTTCTACTTAATATATATTTCTTAATGGAAGAATATAGGTAACGTACATTTCTTTCTTATCTCTACGATTGAAAATGTCTTTCATTCCGTAAACATATTTATAAAAGTTGCTCAAATTGTTCAATTTCATGTTACATTATCTAAGTAGGAGTAATTAATCCTTTGAAGTTTCAAATTTAGCCCATCAATAAATAAAGGAGAACAAAACTATCAGGTGTACAATGTATAATCTTTGTGTTTGCTTGTAATGTGGTTGAAATAGAATTAAGCGACAGGGACATTGCACAATAAAAATTATTTATTATCACAAAGAAAATGTATTTATTGTTATGAAAAGAAATATATATGATACAAGGTTTAACTTATCAGAAAACTTTTACTTGAGAATCAAAACTATATATTACACAGAGGGGATTCAGCATAATATTTGCCTCGGCGACAGTAACGTACATTTCAAATAGGCTATTATATTTGAATTTGGAACTCCTTAAATACCCTTTCAGATCGATAATTATATAAATTCATATTCATTGTTATATGACTATTTATAATTATACCCGCACTTTCTAAAGAAAGTTCGGGTATATTGTTGTTACTCATGTCCGTCCGTCCGTCCATCCGTCTGTCACACTTTTC